>NW_026458976.1:0-69830 GCF_021730395.1 Mercenaria mercenaria | reverse complement strand
GATCAAAAACTAGGTCATCAGGTCAAATCAAAGGAAAAGCTTGTTAACACTCTAGAGGTCACATTTTTGGCCCAATCTTAATGAAACTTGGTCAGAATGTTACCCTCAATAAAATCTTGGATGAGTTCGATATTAAGTCATCTGGGGTCAAAAACTAGGTCATCAGGTCAAATCAAAGGAAAAGCTTGTTAACACTCTAGAGGTCACAATTTTGGCCCAATCTTAATGAAACTTGGTCAGGATGTTACCCTCAATAAAATCTTGGACGAGTTCGATATTGGGTCATCTGGGGTCAAAAACTAGGTCACCAGGTCAAATCAAAGAAAAAGCTTGTTAACACTCTAGAGGTCACATTTTTGGCCCAATCTTAATGAAACTTGGTCAGAATGTTACCCTTAATAAAATCTTGGACGAGTTCGATATTTGGTTATCTGGGATCATAAACTAGGTCACCAGGTCAAATCAAAGGAAAAGCTTGTTAACACTGTTGAAGCCGCATTTATGACTGTATCTTCATGAAACTTGGTCAGATTGTTAATATTGATGATCTTAAGGTCCAGTTTGAATCTGGGTCATGTAGGATAAAAAACTAGGTCACCAAGCCAAATCAAATGAAAAGCTAGTTTACACTAGAGGCCACATTTATGACCATACCTTAATGAAACTTGGTCAAATCTTGATGATCTATAGCTCAAGTTCAAATCTGGGTTAGGTGGGGTCAAAAACTAGGTCACTAGGTCATATCAAAGGAAAAGCTTGTTAACACTCTAGAGGCCACATTTATGACTATATCTTCATGAAACTTAGTCAGAATGTTAAACTTGATGATCTTTAGGGCAATTTTGAATCTGGGTCATGTCGGGTCAAAACTAGGTCACCGGGTCAAATCAAAGGAAAAGCTAATTAACACTGTAGAGGCCACGTTTATGACCATATCTTAATGAAACTTGGTCAGAATGTTAATCTTGATAATCTTTAGGTCAAGTTTAAATCTGGGTCAGATGGAGTCAAAAACTAGGTCACTAGGTCATATCAAAGGAAAAGTTTGTTAACACTCTAGAGGCCACATTTTTGACTATATCTTCATGAAACTTAGTCAGAATGTTAAACTTGATGGTCTTTAGGTCAAGTTCGAATCTGGGTCATGTCGGGTCAAAAACTAGGTCACGGGGTCAAATAAAAGGAATAGTTAGTTAACACTTTAGAGGCCACATTTATGACCATATCTTAATGAAACTTGGTCAGAATGTTAATCTTGATGATCTATAGGTCAAGTTTAAATCTGGGTCAGGTGTGTTAAAAAACTAGGTCACTAGGTCAAATCAAAGGAAAAGCTTGTTAAGACTCTAGAGGCCAGATTTATGACTGTATCTTCATGAAACTTAATCAGAATGTTAATCTTGATGATCTTTAGGTCAAGTTCAAATCTGGGTCATGTGGGGGCAAAAACTAGGTCACCGGGTCAAATCAAAGGAAAAGCTAGTTAACACTTTAGAGGCTACATTTATGACCATATCTTAATGAAACTTGGTCAGAATGTTGATCTTGATGATCTTTAGGTCAATAGGTCAGGTGAGCGATACAGGGCCTTCATGGCCCTCTTGTTTTATTTGGAGTGGTGTAATCATTTTGATTTAAGAGTTTGTTTTTGTCCACTTCAAAGACATAACATATCAGATTTTTACAAATAGCTGGTGAACGTAAGAATGTGCTGTTTTACAGGTGGGAAGAGTAAAAGACAGAAAATAGATGACCCTGTTCTAAAGAAGTTAAGAGGTATACTATATTGACTGCATTGTATTTTCACGTGCCAAAATACTCATAACAACATTTATGTTGAAAATTTCTTTAACCCATTAATAGATCATGAAAGGTTTTTTTAATCTCTTATCCAGTCATTTTATCGCCCACCCACCCCTCGAAGAAGGAGGGGTATATTGTTTTGCAGATGTAGGTGTGTCGGTCGGTCGGTCGGTCGCTATGTAGACCAATCGGTCTCCTGATGATAACTCAAGAATGCTTGGGCCTAGGATCATTAAAGTTGATAGGATGGTTGGAAATAACCAGCAGATGGCCCCTATTGATTTTGAGATCAGTAAGTCAAAAGTCAAGGTCACAGTGACCCAGAACAGTTAAACGGTTTCTGGACGGCAACTCAAGAACGCTTGGGCTTAGGACCATGAACGTTTTAAGGAGATAGGTTACCTTTTTACAAGGGTAAATTCAAATTAGTTGAACCGCAGCATTCTTTTGTATTTCGTGTAATATGAAGTTTTAACTGCTACAATCTCAATTTCGTTTGTCTCTGTCCCTTCAAGTTCAATTTTTATCCAGGTTTGAAGAACATGACCCTCCAAACGTATTTCATATTGAAAGAAGAAGGAAAATACGGATATTTAACACTTTTCAGTGTATTTTAGTTTCATCGATATCCGTAGAAGTCTGCATAATTGATAATTTTACTAATATGCACGTTAGCTTTCTAATATAAGCTTAAAATGTATATGTCGCGGGGCTCGTGTTTCCATGGTAACGCATTTTCTCTCATTTTTAAACAACTACAAAAATGTATGTATAAAAATAGGGGTTTTCGACGGCCTCAGTGCCATTCTGTTAATGACCAACATGGAATATTTGGGTAATATTATTAGCAAATACTAAGCACTTTACATGGTACCCTATTTTTCTTAAAGTTTAAAGTAACCATGGCAGCAGAGATGTTTAAAATAGCTTATATCTTGCTTTTTGTCCTAATTTTTTATAAAAAGTATTGAATAAGATTATCTTTCTAGTTGATGTAGCTTTAAAACATATTATTTCTAACGTAAGTTATATTTTCGTGTTATTTGCATTTATTCAAACAAATTTCTAAGCTTAGAATACTTACAGCAGTACCCCCCGTCTGGAATTTTTCATGGAAAAATCGTTCAGCATGCTGCTTTTATTCTCATGGATATTGTTGAAATGAAAATAAAAAGCCGAAGCTGTGTTTCTTAAATAGACCAGTGTCAACGCTTTTAAATTTTACATTTAGATACATAGGTCACGGGCTTCGTTTCCATGGTAACATCAATTAAATTCAAGATACCACAATTTCTACTGAAATTGCAACAATTTTAGATCTTAGTTTTAGTACATAAGTAACAAATTATCAACGGAACCTGAAAAATAGGTATTAGAAATCAAACTGCTAGATTTTTTATTTGAAAATGGCCGTAACAAGTAACCTTTCACCCAGCTATATTCCAAATAACATTGCTTATCATCATCCATTTTCTTACATTCCGCATAACATTTCAATATATCTACATAAAAGAAGCAAAATATTGATTATTATTCAGAGCAAAAGACTCATAAAAATATTTCAGCAAATAATGGTTATTTGAAAATAGTTAAAGTAAAGAAAATGCACAGAATTACGTACTTTCAAGATAAAAGCTATTAATTTTGCGCGGTAACTGACACGTAACGTCATGACGTCAGTGACGTCATTTTAAGGCAACATTGTTTTGAAGCGTTTCTGCGGCAATTTATTCATTATTTCTGCATTATTAAACCATAAAGCGTCAGATCGAAGACAGGTTCATGATTAATTTTCAGAAGAATGAATATACAGACACATTTAGTTTGTCGAAAACGCCGTCGTGAATCATCACGTTAGCTTCCGGTTGGACATTCGCACATATAAATATGAAGGAAACCTACCTCCTTAAGGGAGGTTGGTCATGACTAGTCTGACAATTTTTAACATTTTTTCTACCTGCAAATTGACAGCCTGGGGAAACCTGTTTTCCGACCGCAGCGTCACCTATATTACAGATGCGGGTGTATGATAAAGAACGATAACTGTTGAAAGCAATAATCCATGGTTAAAAATAGAAACGGAATTTTCACGGAAAAGACACTTCGGAATCGTGTACTGACGAAGGTTTCCGAACATTTCCGGGCCAAAGACAAATACCAGTTTGTACCTCCCATAGCTTTTCCAGCAAGTTGTAACGACTTTTAAATATGTCAGAATAAACTTAAATGTGCGTCATAGCTATCAAATTGTAACATGTATTAATGCAGATCTAGTGATCTACGAAAATTGTCGAATTTTCGACATCATTGCCTCGTTTTCGTTTCAAACAAGCGCAAATATGATCAAATGTTAATCTGGATATTTATAGAAAGTCGATAATCAGTAGTGACAAGGAAACTCCTCCAGATTTCCCCAGGCGTTGACAATATCAGAAACACAATGAATGCCAATTAATAAGCGCAAACTAATTGGGATCTTTGATACTTTGATTTATTCTGAGAAAGCAAAAGTATTATCAACGGGTTCCCAGGCTAGGTCATGACCAGCAAATGACCCTAGTGACTTTGAGGTCAGTAGATCAAAGGTCAAGGTCACATTTATCAGAAACAGTGAAAGAACTTTTCGGCCTAAAATCACAAAACTTAATAGAGAGGTTGAACATGACAAGCAAATGACCTCTATTGATTTGAGATCAGTAGGTCAAAGGTCAAGGTCACAGTGACGAAGAACAGTCAAACGGTTTCCGGACGATAACTCAACAACGCTTGGGCCTAGGACCTTGAAAGGGAGGTTGGTCATGACCAGCAAATGACCTTAATGATTTTGAGGTCAGTAGATCAAAGGTCAAAGTCACAGTCACCAGGAACAGTGAAGCGGTTTCCGGATGATAACTCAAGAATTTTTAGGCCTAGGATCACACAACTTAATAGGGAGGTCGGTCATGACCAGCAAATGACCCCTATTGATTTTGAGATCAGTAGTTCAAAGTTCAAGGTCACAGTGATCAAGAACAGTTGAAATGTGTCCGGACGAAAACTTAGGAATACTTGGGCCTTGGATCACGAAAATTAATAGGGAGGTTTATCATACCCCTATTGATTTTGAGCTCAATAGGTCAAAGGTAAAGGTAACTTTGACCAAGAACAGTAGAACTTATGTGCACAGTGACCAAATAATTTCTGTTCCTTGTGCAATTACTGAATGTATCAAGGAGGGTTTTTCTACGAGCTCTTGTTATATTTTAATATTTATCATCTCACGAGTAGACCTTTTTCCTTTTATTTACGTAATTACCTACCTTCGTTTTGATACTTATTGTGCAAAACCAGTAACTCGGGTTACTCTAACAATGCTCATTGGTCTGCTGACTCCTCCGACACGACCCAAAATGTCCAAGAGCGATCAGTGGCAAGCCTAGTTGTGCATATCGTCGGCATTTTCCGCTTCAGTAATTTTAAGCGGAGAGCTTTATGACCCATGATTCATCAAATTTTATGATGTTTTGGCCGATTCTCTTATATCATTGGGCGGATTTCCACTTAAGCTATCAGGAGTGATCAGTGACAAGCCTCATTTGACATATTGTCGGCATGTTCCGGTTCAATGATTTTCAGCTGAGTTATGACCTTGTTTTTATCGCATTTTATTTTTTCCGCGCAACTGCTCCGACAGTACTGAAGGAATTACACCAAATTTTACAGAAGTGACCATTGCTAAGACTAGTTGTGCATATAATCGACATGTTCCGGTTCTGTGTTTTTCAGCAGAGTTATTGCCCTTTATTCGCTAATTTTTATAATGTTTTGGTCACTCCTCTAATTCATTAGGACATTTTACCACCAAACCTAACAGGAATGCTCAGTGCCAAGTCTTATTATGCATATTATCGGCATGTTCTGGCTCAATGATTTTCAATGGAGTTTTGCCTTTTATTTTTCAAATTGTACGATATTTTGGCAGCTTCTCATTCACCATTGTGCAGATTTCCACCAAACCCTACAGGAGTTATCATTGCCAAGCTCATTCATATCATCTGCAAGGTCCGGATCAGTGATTTTCAGCCAGGTTATGACCCTTGATTTGTCATATTTTACAGTGTTTGAACCTCTTACTGTACATCTTTTGGCTGAATTTCACCAAACCTCACGATTGATTAGTGCGAAGCGTAATAGTGCGTATCATTGGCATGTTCTGGTTAAATGATTGTCAGCGGAGTCATGAGCCTTGATTTGTCATATTTTACCGTGTTTGAACCTCTTACTGTACACCCCTTGGCTGAATTTCACCAAACCCCACGACTGATTAGTGCGAAGCGTAATAGTGCGTATCATTGGCATGTCCTGGTTAAGGTAGTTCTGCACGTTTGGATCGAAATTTTTTCTACAATGTAGAATTTGATTAAACTCTGATTTTTTTCAAAACTTCAGAATATACCTAGAAATTTCAGCAAATAAAAAGATGGTGTGTTTGATTTTGCTAGACTGATTTGAAAAATATGGACCTCATGCAATATTTCATAATGGGAATCTATGGGAAAATCAAAACTTTCATAATATTTTCGCGAATAGAATTTTTTCTAAAATGTAGATTTTGATGAAACTTCTCACAGTAGTGAATAAAGACATGGCCTATAATTTGATGAAATAAAATTTATATGTCCGTGTGCTTATTTTGAAGATGTTTGACCATGATTAAAGTGAACCGGACATTTCACGCTAATTTTAAGACATTATTTTGAATTATTTAAGGTGTCATATATTTTAATACTTAATATTTTGACTTTAGAAATATAGAAACAGTGCTATTGTAATAAATTTACTCACAGGTTGCGATTAATTCATAAAATGATCTTCACTTCCGTACGCCAAATCCAGGCTTTATTCTACGTTTTCCGGATAAATGACGTTACGCCATCACTTCCGGTTTATAAAACGTGTAGAACTACCTTAAATGATTTTCAGTGGATCATGAGCCTTGATTTGTCGAATTCGACGATGTCTGTACTATATCCTTTATACCGCTGAATGAAATTCACCAAACTTCACAGAAGTGATCACTTCCAAGCCTAGTTGCGTATATCATTTGAATGTTATGGTTCTGTGATTTGTGCTGGAAATTGTCTGCGGTAGTGGTCGGAGACATATGTTTTTCGGAAAAAGGATTAATATCTTGTTTTTGATAATTGTTACTTGCTGCTAAAGCAGTTGGTATTTTATTGTAACAATCACTTTATTCTTATTGATCATTCAAGGTTTTAAACATTGCATACACTAACTGCAGGAAACATTTCTTTGTCATTTCTGATTTATTTGTTGTATGCATTTGAATGTACTAAAAGTTACAGAAAGAACTTGTTCCTATGTCTTTCATACTGATTTTATGTTTAATTTGTCATACAGGTCATTTTGAGCAAACACTGGCAAGAGAACTTCCTGAAGATTTTGAGCCGCACGAAGAAGAAGGCGCAGTCCGGCGTAAATTGCGAGATAATCACTACGTCGTGGTTAGCGGCCATGAGAACACTAGTTACCTTGCAACTGTATTATCGGCCATCAAAAGTTCGGGCAACTACCTCATGTCCAGATGTGTTGAAATAAAAAAGCTAGACGATTGGAGACATGTGGACCCGGAGGAAACGGATCTTGTTATATACTGCGAACCTTTCCATGACCGTGTTGTTATAGACGACCCTCGAAGCCGGAGAGAATTATGTGATACATTTCAAAGCATGCAAGATTCTGCTAAAATGTCAGACAAAGAATCTAGAGTAGATGTTGTGATAGTGTCAGAACATTCAGTGGTTGAAGCCTGGAAGGAACACAACGACATGCAGTTATTTGAAGATATCGTTGAACTGCACAGACCAACTGATGAAGATAACCCGGTTGATCTAGAAACACGTAAAGTTGTTTTCATATACATTACAGTTAGTGTCTTATTTAAATTACAACGTAGATCTCAATTTTATTTCTCTCATGCGTACTTTCCTGTTTATATTTAAATACCGCAAGTTATCAAGATGACTTGTGGATGATTCTAGACAGGTGCAGGGGTGCAACAGGTGTCTTCGTCCACCGTTGTTGATGGCTTTTAAAAACGATGACCCGCGTATGATATAGAACATTCATATTTAACTTTGAATTTTTTTTCAGGTCACTCATATAAGAGACGGGATACTGGCGGAGTTCTAGGAAATATGCTAGGTTTGTTTTGATTTACTTGGGGAATATGAACATGTGTTGATGCATGTAAATATTGACGTGAAATTTACTAATATTTGGGTAGATATTGTATACATGTAAGTTACATCTTAAATTTTACAACGATTATTTGTTTTATCTTATATTGTTTTTAAAAACAGAAGTCAACTATTAAAGAATTTTACAGTATTACATTTAGCTCACCTGGACCGAAGTTTCTGCGTGCGCTATAAGTGTATGTGGTTGGTGCGGCGTCCATCGTCCGTCGTCAACAATTTACTTAAACATCTTCTAATCAGAATTACAGCAAACGTGTCCGTAACATGCTTTTAGGTCCCTCTCAAATTTGTTTAGATAGGGTGGACTAGATATGTTTTATGTTTTTTTAATTCTACACACAATTGTTACCATTTTAGATTTAGACTAGTATTCCATATATATTCAACGTCAGTAGTCGATTTCAGATGAGCGGGTGAGAGTCACAATGACCTTCTTGTTTTACATTATTGTAGCGCATTCAGATGCATATATTGAGGTATGCAAAACTGATGTCACTGATCAAACGTTGATGAAGTCAGCAAGAGAGAAATTCAAGGAACATAAGGCGGTTGTTATTACAGGGCCTAAAGGAAGTGGAACGACTAGATTTGCGTTGAACCTGGTTTCATCGCTTTATGCTAAGAACCAGTGTGTAGTTCTTACAGCAGCTAGCGACTGGAAACAGGTGAACCTTGGCGAAGTCAGCGTAATAATAATTGATGAATTTGCAGGCAAATTCAGATACAACACGTCCTTTGTTGAAGGATGGCTGCACAACTTTGACTTGATTTATGCAGCTGTGATTCAAGGAAAACTGAACGTGATAATAACGTGTGAAAAATCCCGCTTTGCTAAGGTTTTAAAGACTTATTCGGGACACGCTTTGCTGAACCATCGAATCAAGTTGTCAGGTAGAGGTTTTGGAGATATAGTAGTTAAGGACGAACCTTTATCGCCCACCGGTGAACAAGATAGTTCCGATATGGGTAAATATTTTTTAATAAAATAATATAAAAATAACAGACTAAAACGAATAAGTACAACTTAGAAAATACTGATAGCGTAATAGATAACTACAGCACAGTGCATAAATACCTGCGTGATTGTTTATCATGCCCAAAAACGGCTATTTATGGAGCGTCAAAGTATATATGTCGACATATACTATTTTCTTCAAAAAAGTTTTTAAATGAACATTTTCTTAAAAATATACTTGAAATCAATAGTACTGTATGCCAAATTGTTGGATCTGAATTACCGCTTGTTGCAATGACTTGAAACTTAATACGCGTCTTTACTGTAATGACCTGACATGCAGTTCACAGGTTTAAAAACTCTATTTTGCATTTTTCGACTTGCAATATTTGGTAATTTTAAGCTAGACAGTTTTTAAATCCCACCGGAACTGTTTCTGGCCAGTTTTATAGGGTTCTCAGGGTAGTTCTGTATGTTTGATAAACCGATAGTGATGACGTAACATCATTTATCCGGAATTGAAGAATAAAGCCTGGAGTCGGCGTACGGAAATGAAAATCATCTTTATGAACTTATGGCAACCCGTGAGTTAATTTATTACAATATCAACGTTACTATCTTTCTTAAGTTAGAATATGATATTAAAGCATCTTACACATAAAAATAATTCAAAATAATGTCCTTAAATTAGCTTGAAATATGCAGATCACTGTAATCGTGGGCAGATATATAAAAAAAACAAGTATACGGACCTATACATTTTATTTTACCATGTCATAGGTCATTTGTTTATTTACTACTGTGAGAAGTTTCATTAAAATCTACATTGCAGAACATTTTCTATTCGCGAAAATTGTGATTTACCCATATACACCTGCACTCCCATAATGAAAACTTGCGTGAGGTCCAAACCTTCAATCAGCCAAGCAAAAGGTCAAGCACACAACCTTATTTTTTTATTTTCTAAATTTTCTATGTATATTCTGAAGTTTTGACAAATCATGGTTAATCAAAAAGAAAATAATTATCCGAACGTGCAGAACTACCTTAATGGTGATTCTCTCTGCCAAGACATTAAGTAAATGCATTCTAAAGGTTTGCGTTTTTATACAAAGTCTTAAGTTTTGTCTCGTATTAACGTCTGGTATCCATTCATGTAATGGTTTTGATGGATAACCTTTTGGACGAGCGTTGTTGTCCTCATAACAACATAACAACATTTTAGTTACTTTATTATTATCATAAAAGTACTGTTATGAGCAGTGCAGTAGGGAATGTTAAGTGTTTCGCATCTTTGTTGTTTCAACTTTCAATCTTTGAAAACTGAAGGAGACAGTGAATAATTTAACCAGTACGCGATAGTATTTTGATAATTAGAGGGAGATAAGGACTGCACATCAGTTAACGATATATTCTAACATTTGAGTAAATATGGTATCATTTTAAGGTAGAAGACCCGGAAGGACGCTCGGCAATATTTGTGCGATTACATGATCTACGTATCCCACTCCGGCATTGTTTGGTTCAAATCGCATACGTAATCCAGACGGAAATTGCCAAAAGCAATAAAGGGCCCGCTACCTAAAGTAAAGTATGGAGACTGCCTCTAAAGATGACGTCACATTCACTGGCTTACGGAAGGTCGGTGGTTCTACCCAGGTGCCCGCTCGTGATGAAATAATGCACGGAGGAGCACTTAGGGTTTTCCTGAAATGTCGTCATTGTGCCGGTGTGACGTTAAACCAAACAAAACAAAATAAACACTAGCAAGATAATATTTCATTAACATTGCATGCCTGACAGGGTGATCTGAAAAATGTTCACTTCCAGAAATATGATATCGACCTAACCGTGATATTAAACATGATACAAAGGGTCTAATTGGAAAAATGGACATAATTGGTTAAGTAAGTTTATTGAAACTAGAGAGTGTTTTACTTACCATACTGAAATCGCTAAACGCCACAAAAATCAATGAACTATAACATTCCAATGACGCACACGACTAGGCTCCTGTGAAGTTTGGTGTAATACCAACAAGTGGTTTAGGAAAATTAACACAGAATTTGACAAATCAAGGGTTATGACTCTACTGAAAAGCATTTTGTCAGGACATGACGATAATATGCACAACTATCCGTCACACTACACCTCCTTAGGCCTAACTAAACTAAAGGAACCGGCGTGGGAGCCATCTGGTCTAGTCGCATAGTGGCTGCCAGGTACAGTCGAGACTGTTTTAAGAGACCGACTTTGGGAAGCAGCGAAAAAGGTCACATATGACAGGGAGTCTCTTAAAACAGTCTCACTTAACAGGATGACGCTGGTTTCATATATTTTTCCAATTAATGTACATGAATATCGGATACTTACATATTGGCCTCTTTTAAGGTATGAGTGGAAAATGATTAAATACTATTTCTTTAATTGCATATTGATAAAATATAAATTTCAAATAATTTGCATCATTCGTATGATGTTGATAAAACAAATTTAAGCTCATGATCTGGCAAGAAAATAAAGGAGAGCAGTAAAATATAAATGTTCCATTTGAACTATTTACACACTGCTCATGAGGTTTATGATATTTATATTTTTGTGTACTAATTGTTCATTGACATTTATTCGATTATTGACTGCATCTTTAATCTGTGTTTACTTCGTCGTTTCCTGTTAAATACCGCCATATTTTTGTTTTCACCAGGAATAAAGTTAATTTATGCACCGACTCCGAATTCTTCAGCTACTTTATACGCTGGTTTTCCCTAATCGAGCAATTCAAGTGCCTTAACACGCTGTTCTAATGTCAAAACAGTTCTTTTTTATGTTTTTCATCAGCCATTTTTTGTAAACAAATAAGTTCTCGTCTCAAACAACTTCACGCGAGATAAAGAACGGTAACTCTATCGTGTAAAGTCTTGCGAGGGAGCGTCTCAAAGTCGCTGAAAACGGTCTAAATATCGATTCGGGAGCCTGATTTCACAGTCGCTTGTCGCGTAAGGCAGGGGGTTGCTTAATTCAGACTCTTTTAATAGTAAATTGCGTCCGGAGCATAAAATAGGGTCGCATATGACAGGGAGTCGCTAAATTCAGGGGGTCGTTAAGGCAGTCTCGACTGTATTTGAACACTAATTTTTCACTTGACATGGCAACAGAGGTCTAAATTGAAGCTAGTTTCTGTTTAAATTTCATTGTGGATGTATTTTTGACATTTTGGTAGGAAAAATGGGAGAGCAGGTTGTATTTGGTGAAGTCAAGCTCAATTTTAGTATGAGTAGTACTTCCAGGTCACAGCAGTGTGATTTGATGTCAGTTTACAGTAAGCAAATGTGACCAGAGAAATCTCTCTTAGAAGATACATGACTCCTACTTTTCTCTTCATTTTATATCAGTTTTATCGTAACTTTTTAAAATGAGGTAAGGATTTGTTTTCTGAAATGGGTCTAGCTATGTTTGGTAGCTCTTTTTATATAGAATATATAGGGAAAACTATTTACCTTATTGTGACCTCTACCTACATTTTAATAATATGCGGCAAGTAGTGTAAACACTGTAAAATATGACAAATTCTAATATGCTTGCCTTTGTTAAAACACTCTTACGCTAGAATGACGTCACGTTTACGTGCGATGACGTCAAAGTTTTTGTTGCGACCAAGAAAGAGCGCTTCTATCAGTAGGGGAAACTTCCCGATCGGGAAATTATTTATGGGTTTTTCCCTTCTTCCCGAACAGGAAACTTGTTACTTATTTTAGTAACATGCTTCCCGTTCGGGAAGTAAAACCACTATATTTTAGGTAGGTTCATTAAAAATGCCCGGTGCATAAGACTATACATGAGATCTCGAAATTAAATATGCCATATTGAACTTAAAAAGACATATCTAGATTTCTACCGTTCAGAATTTTTTTAAATGTCCTAGTATTTATTTAATTTCACATTGAATCTGCCCTTTTTCCGAATGACCTGCAAAAAAGCAGAGTTTCCCGATTTGGAAACCAAACTTCCCGATCAGGAAATTCTTCTTATTTGCGTGGTACATCTTTTTATCATACTAAATGGAATATCAAGACAGACGAAGTCATAAGAACCAGAAGAAACATTTCAAAGGGAGATCTGAAAATACTTGATAAACTACATAAAATAGAAAATCACAAAACTAGTGTCATATTGCAAAGGCTGTGTCTCCTACATTGGAAACTTTAAAACTATTATACAGAATGCAAAGAAAGTAGATCAAGCAACACAGACCGATACTATTGAACACATGTACGTGTACAGGTACATTTTTACCTTAATTGATGCCAAATCTTTCTTTCAGTAATAAATTCACAGTATCTAGTTTGATACAAAGTGATACATGTGTATTTAGAAATACCAAAAGCAGGACGATATTCGATGCGAGATGTTTTTCAATGTAAAATTCTGATTTTGTTCACGAGGGATACATAATGCTTTTCCAGATTGTTTGTATTCTTCACATGAATATTTTACAAAAAAAAAATCAATTGTCAAGGTGATACAAAATGTATTTTTCAAATTGAAAATTTTTGAACAAACTTAAGATATTCGAAAAAGTAGCTTTAAGGCAACTGACAAGGAAACAGTATGACATACTAGTATACTGTCATGCTAGAACCAAAAATATTATTAAATTAAAGTCTGTTCTTTAGCTTACTTATTATACATGATAATATAACAGTACATGTACTTGTATTACAAAACATAACGATAAAATATGAAAGGGGTTTACTTATAATGACATAGAAATATAGCAGTGACAAGTCCCCATAAGCTCATGGTTTGGAATACTAGTTTATGCTTTGATAGGAACAGAGATATTTGACTTTTAAAAAAACTTTAATCAAGGGTGATACCATCGCCAGCTCTACCTTTTTCTTTTAAAAATCGAGCTAAAGATTAGAACCAATACTGACAGACAATTAACCTTGTGCTGCTTGATATTGTAAAACATTAAACATAAAGAAAACTAGGGCCATAAGATGCATCTACCTGAAACTGAAAATCTGTTTAAATGCAGCACATGCTCTTACAGTATTTTGTGTTTTCACTGTGTCAGATGTGATACCTTCAAGAAAAGATATAACTACTTTGTTTCTTTCACTTTTATTTTTATCAAAATCCAAGTTAATCAAGGATTCTGTGTCTCTATTAATAACTGATATAGAATTATAATCTCTTAATATATCTTCCTTTTCTGCACACCCAAATGCAAAGGCGACAAATGCTCTTTCAGACTGTTTTAAACCTAAAAAGAGAAGTAAAAAAAAAATATGACATCAGTTTTCAAAAAGTTATTTACTATCAAAGTCTACACCAATCCACATAACTCTGATTTGACTTATGATATAGTTATTCTCCTTGTTAACTTTAAAGTTTTTGATAAAGTCAAATATCTCTGTAACTATCAAAATTTTTGACTTGAAACTTACAACATGTATTTACTGTCAAAGTCTACACCAGAAAACAATCCTCATAACTTGGAATTTGCCAGAGTTAGGCCTCTTTTTATCTTTGATTTTGTTGTGTAAAAGTTTTTGAAAAAGTCAGATATCTCTGTTACTATCAAAGATTAAACTAGTTTTTTGCTATTAAAGTCTACACCAGGAGAAACAATCCCCATAACACTGATTTGAATTTTGATAGAGTTATGCCCCTTTTTAACTTAGACTTTTTTTTTGGTAAAAGTTGTTGATGAAGTCAAATATTTCTGTTACTATCAAAGATTTTGACTTGAAAATTAAAATAGTTTTTTACTATCAAAGTCATCACTAGGAAAAACAATCCTTATAACTCTGATTTGAATTTTGACTGTTAAAATTTGTACATGCAAAACTCTAATTCAGAGTCAAGCACTGACAAAAGTTGAGCATGCTGTACTATGGACAGCTCATGTTATTCATCTGGTTGCTATCTTACCTTAATGAAGTGGCTGACATCACAGGGAACTTAGCAACTGAAATTTCTTCTGTCTAACTGTATAGGAGCCTTTGACAATGATCAAATAGTTGGAAAACATGGTCAATTAAAACTGATACCAAAGTTAATACATAAGTTGTAACATCATTTTGTGCAGTAGATTTGAATTCAGAACATCAGTAGGTTTGAATTCAGAACATCAGTATGTAGTGAAAACTTATAAAAACAAGGTGTAAAGAACAAAACAGGCCAGTATTATGATTCAATTTATGACCCACATTATGAATATTTGTACATTGTTTTCAGCAAAGAAGATTATTTTCGAAGAGCAGAGATCCGCATTTGTTGAATGCAATTTCTCTGACAGTACTGAAAATGATAAAAACTGAACAACAGAAAAGTAAAGAAATAACATGTGTATTATGTAGTAACACATACAAGAGATCTTAAAAAGATATAGTTGGGATTTTCTAAAACTACAAAAATGGCCGTAATTCTGACAAAATGCAGATTAGAGTTATGGTTCTTTATTAGACTTTATAGTCCCTAATGATCGATGATAAACAAGTGTGCAAAGTTTCAAAACTGTAGCTCTTATAGTTTTTGACCTAAACAAAAAATTTAACCAAGAAACTAAAATTTTCCAAGTACAATAAAGGGCAATTATTTTATCAAAATGCATATCAGAGTTGTGGTTCTAGGCATACATAGTCCCCTCATGTGCAAAGTTTTAAATCTGTAACCCTTACAATGTTTGAGAAAAAGTCGACCTAAACAAATTTTTTAACAAATGCAGACACCAATGCCAACGATCAAGTGACGACAATACCTCATAGATTAAAAAAAAAACAACAACAAAAAAACAGACGAACTAAAAGGAGAAAAAAATACATTTACATCAGAAATTATGCTGGAGCCACACAACACAAGATCTTGGAATGTGTCTAAAATAAATATTCAAATAATTGATCCACTGCCTTTGAACCCAAACTCATATGAGTCTGTTAAAATCCTGGGTCACTAGACACATCAAATTACAGGATCACAACTCCCTGAAAACTTGAAATTTGAAATAATTGCTTTTTATAACAAAATAAAAGAATAAATTTTCTGAATGTCTGCTTTCAGTTTCCTGATTGTGAAGTTACTTAAAGGCTAGGTTTCCCGATCAGGAAGTTAGGTTTCCAATTCGGGAAACTCTGATTTTAAGCAATTTCTGAAGAAAATGGTCAATTTCACTGTCAAATAAAAAATTCAATAAAACATTTAAAAAAATTGTGAACGGTAGAAATTTAGATATATCATTCAAGTTTAATGTGGCATATTTAATTTGCAGATCTTGTGTATATTCTTATGCACCGGCTATTTTAAATGATATGGGTCTAAAACTTGCGATATTGCTTCCCGAACGGGAAGCATGTTACTATAAAAAGTAACAAGTTTCCCGTTCAGGAAGTAGGGAAAAACCCATAAATGATTTCCCGAACGGGAAGTTTCCCCTACTGTCTATATTCTATCTAATGTTTGAGATTAAGGGCATTTTAGAATCGAAATAATTTATAGCACAAGCGTGCTTTAACACTATTTATACACTCGAGTGGTAATACGCCCTCGTCAAATTATTACGCCCGACGTATAACCGCCCATCGTGTATAAATAGTGATAAAGCACTGTTTTGCTATAATTTATTTCTTAATTAAGGACCATTACTCTGCTGAAAATCACTGAACCAGAACATGCCGATGATAAGTGTAACAAGCCTTGGCATTAATAACACCTGTAAGGTTTGGTTGCAATCTGCCCAATGGTATAACAAGAGTAACCAAAATATGCAATTTGACAAGTAACGGTCCATATAACTTGCAGGAGAACATGCCGATGATATACATAATAAGACTTAGCACTGATTTCTCCTGTAAGATTTGTTGGAAATTCTTATACTCGTTTTTAGAAGTGGCTGAAACGTAATAAAAATTCATTTTGTCAAGGATAATAACTCTTCTGAAAAACACCTATTCGTAACATACCCATGATTTGCATTGCCAAAACTTATTTACCCTTTTACAGTTCTCCAAAGTCCAAAAATAGAAACAATTAAAGAAATTATAAAAGCCATGTATAATTTTATATGGGATAGAAAACCAGAAAAAATAAAAAGGGAAATATTGCAACTGGACTATGACAAAGGAGGGATCAAAATGGTTGATTTAAACAGTTTTCTTAATGCCATCAAATCTTGTTGGGTGAGAAGATTTAATGAAAATCAAACAAGCAAATTATAGGAAGTTTTTTATAAAAAATATCTGGTAAAAGTAGGAGGAAAACTAGTTTTTGAAAGTAATATAAATGAAAATGACATACAGCAAATTGGTAAAACACATGATTTCCTATCTGATATCATTATTGCATGGCATAGAGTAATGGGAATAAAATGGTCAAAAGGAATTAGCAAACAAGTTTTATGGAACAATTCAAAGATAAAAAATGGAAACAAAACTTTATTTTTCAAAAACTGGTATGATAAAGGTATCAAATATATGAAAGGTTTATTTGATTACAGAACCAATAACTTTTATTCTTTTGAAAACTTTAAATATATATATGATGTAGAAAATAAAGATTTTTTAAAGTATCATCAACTTATAAACAGTATTCCTTCACATTTCAAAGAACAACTTAAAACCGAAGATATGAACCCTCCTAGGGAAAACCTTATAGAAAAACTTTGTACATCAAAAACGCCAAATAAATTCCTGTATGAGAGGCAGATTAAAGATAAACCAAAACCGAGAATAAAGTCTGAAGAAAAGTGGGAAGAACATTTTGAACAGAAGCAATATTGAGTGGAAAAAAGTATATACTCAACCTTTCAAAGCTACAATAGATACAAAAATCAGAAATTTTCAATATAAATACACCAAGAGAATCTTGCCAACAAATACAAGATTATTTAAAATGGATATATCCCCTACAAACCTTTGTGATTTTTGTAATATGCAGCCTGAAAACTTAGAGCATTTATTCTGGGAATGTTGCCATGTACAAGTTTTGTGGAACAACTTAACTCAATTTCTTAAACAAAAGAATGTTGAAGTAAAGTTTGATATAGAAAGTGTAGTTTTGGTTTTTTGCAAAATAATGTGAAAAACAGTGTATTAAACTTTATCATTTATTTGGTGAAGTATTATATATTTCAAATGAAAAATAGAAAAAGAGTTCCATATTTTGAGTCATTTATGCATTATTTGAAAATAAGAATCAGTATAGAAAGAGAAATAGCCTTCATGTGTGGTAAAATGAACTATCATGAAAGAAAATGGTCCATGTTTATGATAACAGCAGATGAAAATCATATTTAAAGGCAAAAAAAAAAAAAAATAGGTATATGCATGTTTTATAAATATATACATATTCCTTTGACAGTTTTATTTATAATTTAGAACAGTGTAAGTAAATAGAAACTGGAGACGACAAAACAAAACAAGAAAAAAACGACAAAACAAAACAAACAAAAATTTGACGACAAAACAAAACAAAACAAACAAAAAAATCCCCCTTTTTTTTTATCTATTCCAAGTTTTTTTGTTTTTATTATTATTATTATTATTATTATTATTACAGAAAATTATCTCTCTTTTTTTTCTGTTGCAAACTAAAAAAAAATTCATCACATATAGAAAACGATATTTTTGAGAACTTAAAAAAAGAAATTTGTTATTATTCTTCTGTAGCATTTATCTAGATATGTATTAATATGTATCATGTGATGATTATATTAAAAATAAATTATAAAAAAAACATACCCATGATATGCACAACTGGGCCTGATATTTTTATAAAGTTTGGTGTAATTACTCCTGGTTGTATCGGAGCAGTTGTCAAGGGGCATTACGCTGAAAATCCTTGAACTGGAAAATGTTAAAGATATATATAACTAGGTGTGGTACTGAAAGTACCGAACATATGCACAGCTAAGCTTTGCAGTGGTCAGTGGACTAGTGTAAATCCATTAAGTCATGTCGGAGAAGTTGCGTGGACAAACAGACGGACAGACAGACGGGCATCACCAAATCAATACGTATCCCCACTACATGTGGGAGAGATAATAATGAATAAAATATGAAATATAAACGCAAATAAAATATAGACATATATGTGAAGTATTTTATCATGGAAAGAGATCATCCTCCATCAGACCTATTTTTATTTAATAGCTTGACTATACAAAGTATATGGAGAGCTATCGTACTCGAACCGGCGTCCGCGTCTGCGCCCTTCCGCGTCCACACCTTGTTTAAAATTTTAATGCACTTTTTCTCTATCGCTGTAGTTACTTGATGGATTTGCTTTAAACTTAATACAATCATTTCTCACCATCATCCGCATCGTATGGCACAAGGGCCATTACTCTTGCCCTCTTTTTATTAGAATTTTAGATTAAAGTTTTGGTCACATTCACTCTATATCATATATTACTCATTGGATTTCATTCAGACTTAAAGTAAGTGTTCCATGACACAAGATCCATAACTTTATAATTTTCATGAATTATGTCTCCTATTTACTTGAATTTTAGGTTAATTATGTTTCCCACCACAAAGTGGTGTGGGAGACATATTGATTTACTCCTGTCTGTGTGTCTGTCACAAAGCTTGTCCGCACTCTAAGTCGAACATTTCTCATCGGACCAAACTTGAACAAAAATGTTTGACCATAAGACCTCGGCCAAGTTCGATAACTAGCCAAATCTGCTTAGGCTCTTTTGAATTATGGCCCTTGAATTACTGATTGGATCCATTCGTAAAGACCATCTAATTGTATCCACTCGTCTGGACCATCCAGAGAAACTAGTCATTTTTCACTGGGCAGTTGTGGGAGACATGCGCTTTTCTTAAAAGCATATCTAGTTTTGATTCATTTCATTGTATTTCTTATTTCAAAGAAGACATTTCATTCAGACTCGACATAATTATTCCACATAATCACCAACACCATATGATACAAGGGCCATAACTCTTGCACCAATATTTCATGAATTATATCCCCAATTTACTTAGAATTTCAGGTTAAATGGTTACACTTTCACTATTTCTATATCTTTCTCATCTCTTTATGGACATATTGCAAACTTAAAGTCCTCTTCATATGACACAACGTCCATAACTCTGGTACAGATTATACCTTGAAGAATACCCTCTTATTTCTTAGATAATCAGTTTTGTTTTGATGCTTTTTTCACCATATCTCTGTTATTACTGAAGGGATTTGATTCCTTTCTTTTACCCACATCATACGACACAATGCACAAATTGCTTGCACCAATATGTTATGAGTTATGACCCTGTTTTACTTAAAATTTCAGGTTGAAGTTGTGAAGCACTTTTGCTCTATCTCAGTTATTACTGAACAGATTTGATTCAAACTTCAAACAACTGTTATTAGCCACATGATATGGCACATGGTGAATTACTCTTGCAGAATTTATCTATGAATTATTTCCCTTTCGTACTTGTTTAATATTTATATACACTTTACCTCTATCACAGTTATTACTGAAACCATTTTGTATAGACTTAAACTATTTTCCGGGGCCTCCGTGGCCGAGTGGTTAGAGTCGTTGACTTCAAACCATTTGCCCCTCATCGATGTGGGTTCGAAACCTCATTTGGGGCGTAGAATTCTTCACTTGAGGAAGCCATCCAGCTGGCTTACGGAAGGTCGGTGGTTCTACCCAGGTGCCCGCTCGTGATGTAATTGTGCACGGAGGGGCACCTGAGGTCTTCCTCCACCATTAAAGCTGGAAAGTCGCCATATGACCTAAAATTGTGTCGGTGCGACAATAAACCCAACAAATAAACTATTTTCCGTTATCCTCATCTACATTTGTGTCATTAAAGAATCCGGTGACAGATCCAGCTTTCTCAGTTGTGTCCAATTTTGCTATCGACCGTAAAAATAGTCGAACACGCTGTTTCCTGTGACTTGTATAGTTGTTTTTTTGTCTGTCATTACACGAACGCTTTACAGGCAAATATCATTAAGCATATAGTCTGTTTTGATTGTCGCAGTCTAAATGCAATTGTAGTAGGAGACATTAAAACTAATATCAAATGCGCAGATAACCAAATCAGAGCATTTGCGCATAACGAATAAGATTTTAAATTTTTACTTATATAACATCCGCAGACAGACAAAATAGCTTTTCTGCGCATAAGATATTATTGATGAATATGATAATATTAAAGTCAAACAAAAATAGGGAATTTGCATGGAGCATTTAAATGAGGTATAAGAAATCTTAAAATATACATATGATAGTCATTATGATACTACTTCTATTATGTATAGTAGCATCCATATTAATAAGACATGATACAATGTTCGTGCACAAGACACCATATCAAATGACAGAATAATAGATCACTTTGACTTAAAGTGAAAAATATTTATTAAAAGTTTTAATTAACATGATCATGACCATGTATTATTAGAAAACGCCTGATTTGGAGACATTTTTGCATGATATCATTTTGATTGTGCACAAAAGTGCCATATTGATTCTTACTGAAGTGTTCAATTTCTTCTTTCAGACGAACTGGATGCAACAGGTGAATCAACGCAAAGCAAAGGGTAAGTTATCTCGGGTAATACATGTTAACCTTAAGCGCGTTCCGCGGTCAAAAGTAAACGTGTAATGGCCATATAAAACATATGTCAAAAAGAAAGAACATGATCAAACAAGCCTGGTATTCCCGCGCATTGCATGATCATTTAATTACTTTGATGGGTAATATATTTATTTGAAAGTTTGTTTTCAACTTTCTAGGCAAAGGTAGCTCGAGCGAAGGTTTGTTTCGTTTTATGACACCAGCATATTCCCTCGTGATACGTTGGTACGCACGCTCTACCGGGCTTTGTCATCAGCCAATCCCTCGTCACACTTTAGGTGTTATAACAGGAAAAATATTTTTTATCCTTACTTTAAAAGTTACGAAAGTTAAGCTAAAGACATTTGATATACTATAATATTCACAGTTAGCTTTTAAGTATATAATATTCACAGTTAGCTTTTAAGTATTTTTGAAGTTATGACAGAACCAAATTTTTTCTTAAATTTTTAACAATTAATTACACAATTTTAGATGTCAAGCTATGACGCCAAACACCAAAAAGCGTTCTTATATAAGCCTAAGGTTAATCTGCAAAGAAATAAGTTACATGTAATTGATCGCAACAAACCACAACATTTACGGTTAACTTATATCTATTTTCAAAATTGCTGTAGTTTTGACACTATTTCTTTTCTACCCACACATCCTAAAAATTATCGCAGCGTAAACAACTTGAACACTGAGATTTTGATAATACTTTAAAGGATCTGCGCATCTTATTTTATCTCTCGTATACACTCAACAAAATTCCTAATCGGTCAGTTTTTATTGTATTACTATTTTGTAGGGATGGGAACGAATATTCGAATATTCGAATATTCGAAAATCGGACGAATATTCGAATATGAAAATCAAATTCGAATATTCGTAAATTATTGTATTTTTTTTTCAAAATAAGTATCATTGATTTTGGGCAATATGAGCATGCTAATTCTACAGAATAAAACCATGTCATGTTTGTTTATCGCGTATCAAAAAATGCCCAATTAACAAGAAAATAGCAATGCATAATTGGCAGGGGCCATCGTTACGGATTAACAGTTTGCAACAGGCGTCAATGTGTCAGATGCATGTCAAAAGATGTCCAATTAACAAGAAAATTGCAATGCATAATTACCTGGGGTCATCGCTACGGATTAACAGTTTGTATTAGGCGTAAATGTGATATCTTTTTATCTTTTGTTCATTTTTATTGGCGCCTGTTTTATGTAACAAGTTGTAGAATTTTTTTTTCGAAAACAATACCAAACATGTAGATATTGTCGATCTTTTCACAATATTTTGTACGACGTTTTAGACCATCCGCAGAATCGGTTTTCATCCGCAATCGGCCGTATTCGAATTAAATTTTGAAGTACTTTATATTAAAATCAAGAAATAACATGATTGGTGCATAAGTTCATGTTGAAGGAGGTTTAAGTCTGCCTTATTTGCTTTTTACACGACGATTTTTACACGCCGATTGAAAATTTTCAAAATGGCGGCGGTAATACAACAGCGCGTCACGTGTTTAACTGGGACGACCTGCTATTTTTAGATAAAATTGCGACGGTCTAAATTATAATCGTTTTGATTTTTTTGTATCATTTTGAAGCTAAAACACTGAATTAGTTAAATATGTTCATGATTATACTGACAGAATCGTGAAATAAAACGCTAGGATCGGCGGGTTTTGCTAGCCTAAGGTAGGATCGGGTTACCTGAATCAAACATTTTTTGGCCTTATTACGTACGATGATCCACGCTTTAAACAAATGAATACGTTTTGTATATGCCAATCACTTAATAAGTATGTAAAGCTTCCATTAAAACAAACCGAATATTCGAATATATTCGAATATGGCAAACCGAATATTCGAATATTGATTTCAGTATTCGTTCCCATCCCTACAGTATTTTGTTAATAATGCAAGTATTTACACGAAATTTCACATACCGACATTTACATAATGAGGCACAACCTATTATTGAAAAGGAGTGTACGTACAACATGAGCTGCATGAGAAAGTGGAAATATAAATTTGTAAAATTATAAATTAGCATATTGGAAAGTTTTAACTGATCAAATGTAAATATACATACTTTGATAATGTTCTGTAAACAAACTAATTCCATATAAATATACATGGCTACCCTATTCACCCTTTATTTCTAAGTAGTATAGATTATGATGGTTCTGGAACAATCTGACCTCACTTGACCCCTTGCCCGATTCTATAAGCACACTTTGATCTTACCCTTAACTTTAGTAGAAACTAAGTTTCTGTCTTAAGTAGAAACTAAGTTTCTGTCTTTAAATACTAACTTGCAACCTGAAAACATTTGATTTGATGGACGTAAGGTTGAAGGGATAAAATGAAAACCAAGGTCCACTCAGATTGAAAACAACAATTAAACAGAAAAAAAAATCGGAAGAAAATGTCCTTATTAATTAAAAATTTTTATAATTGTTTGTGCATTTGCTCTTTGATTATTAACTTTTAGTATTTTATACAATAAATCATACAACGGTACTTTGTCGTGTAACATTTTTATGAAAAATAAACAATAATATCCACAGAGTGTACTTGTTTTGTCTTGATATTGTATGTTGTTATACTTGACTCCGGGTATATATTTAATTACTTCTTTCGGCGGAGGAAGTCCAAACGGATCAAAGTACATGTTATTTACATAACAAACCCAATGTGTTCCAACAAAATCGTCCAAATTTGTAATTCCACATTCATTATTCAACTTTGTTTTCAGTAAATTATTTCTACTAAATACACCCCTAAAGTTTTTAATACCGAGTTGTTTAACCCATTGTTCATTTTCAAAGTTAGAAATTGGTTTGTTTATAAATTTTATTTATTTTTTTTTTACTATAGGAATTCGTCTGTACGGCCTCCGTTGAGAATCAATCTGTATACCCTGACCATGTCTCTTACCACTTAATAAAGATGTAATCAAAGGTATCCCTAGACTAGCAGCCAGCATACCCAGGAACCCACCGTTTTGTTCTTGTTTTTGTGTTAATTTAATCACCCCAGATCCTACTAGTTGCTTTCTTTGATTAGGTGTAAGATGTGGTGATATTATATTTCTTTTATCATTAGCTACCGAAATCATACCATTTCCAAGTATTTTACTTACACCAGTACTGGCAAGACCAGAAAGGGCTCCAACCCCTAACGGCCCTAATATTTTTGGAGCTATTTTTGCAGCTACTGGAAGTTCTGTCCGGCCTAACAAACCAGCCAAAGCTCCTAAAAATCCACCATTTTGACCTTGACTGGACATTTGTTTTTTTGAAATTGTAATTTCTAATCCCTTATTATTTCTAATAGACTTTTCAATTTGATTAATTTGTGTTTTTGTTAAAAGTAAAGGGAAGTTTCCACGTAATTGTTCATGTTTTAATCTAAAAGTATATGGAATTTTATTATTATAAGCTTGTGCTAATTTTTTTTTTCTGTCCGTCTGTAAGGTTAACATTATATTCAATATAATTTGATGACATTATATACTTTATATTTATTTTAATTTTTACTTTATTTTAATTTAATTTTATTTAGACAATAACAAGTTCATTTCCAATAGTATATATTTCAACTGTTTCTTCATACAATACAATTGCGGTTTTGTTACACCAGCTGTTGTTCTAAAAGTCGTATTAACCTGTTGCGTATCAGTTGACTGTGAAATCATTTCACGAAGGTATGACCATCTTGCTTTTGTAAATCTTTCAGCAACTAGATTAAGTCCAAATTCATTAAAAATTAAACGCGGAACCCATAGAATTAATTTTGTTACAATTACCCTACCTAGACCAACAGCAGCAGCTCTAAAAATTAATTCATCATCATCCGTCAGCTGCAGTGTTATTTGAATTTGACTTGGGGGTAAAATATTAGTTTCTAAACCCTGAAAAAATGAATAATTATTTAATGGAATTTTAGCATTTACATTATTACCACCTTGGATTGATTTCTTTCTAATTTCAAAACCTGAATTATAATCGTTATTATCTTTTTCGCTTTCAGCAACAGCAGAAGTATCTAAATAAATAAATTCATTTGTTCCAGTTGTTTCTGCATAATCCTTAGATAGTTCAACTAAATTTTTATGTCCCCACTTTGGGGGGGGGGGGGGGGGCATATAGATTTGCTCTTGTCCGTCCGTCCGTCCTTCCGTCCGTCTGTCCTTCCGTCCTTCCGAAAATGTTGTGTCGCGCGTAGCTCTGAAAGTATTTGACGTAGAGTCACAAAACTTTACAGGAATGTTGGTCAGCATGTGTAATTGTGCACCTGGTGTTTCGCATCCGGATTCATTCAGTCATGTAGAAGTTATGGCCCCTGACTTTGTAAAAATTGGTCATTTTAGTGTTGTGTCGCGCCTAACTCCAAAAGTATATGACCTAGAGTCACGAAACTTTACAGGCCTGTTGGTCAGCATGTGCAGTTGTGCACTTGGGGTTTCGTGTCCGGATTCATCCAGTCGTGTAGGAGTTATGGCCCCTGACTTAGTAAAAAATTAGTCATTTTAATGTTGTGTCGCGCATAGCTCCAAAAGTATTTGACCTAGAGTCACCAAAGTTTACAGGAATGTTGGTCAGCATGTGCAGTTGTGCACCTGGGGTTTTGCGTCCAGATTCATCCAGTCATGTAGGAGTTATGGCCCCTGACTTAGTAAAAAATGGGTCATTTTAATGTTATGTCGCGCGTAGCTCGAAAAGTATTTGACCTACAATCACCAAAGTTTACATAGAGGATATTACATGAGTGTCTTTTCATGTTGAATTTATTAAACGAGTTGAATAAAATAATAAAATGCGAGGCTCTGCCGAGTATTTTATTAATTTTATTAAACAAGTTTAATAAATTCAATGTGGAAAGTCACAAGTGTAATATTCTTTTTATCACATGTTAGCTTTCTTGTCGAAACATTAAAAATTCAACTTTCTTTTACTATATAAACAAGTCAATTTGATCAACGTCTCCTTTACTATAAATGACGTCGACGTCAAAGCTTTATTACACTAGTGTATTATCATTTTTATTTAATGGCTTTATTACACTCCCGCAACGTCAAACATGTGATAAAGGAATGTTGGTCAGCATATGCAGTTGTCCACCTGGGGTTTCGCGTCCAGATTCATCCAGTCATGTAGGAGTTGTGGCCCCTGACTTAGTAAAAAATGTGTCATTTTAATGTTGTGTCGCGCATAGCTCCAAAAGTATTTGACCTACAATCACCAAAGTTTACAGGAATGTTGGTCAGCATATGCAGTTGTGCATCTGGGGTTTCGCGTCCGGATTCATTCAGTCGTGTAGGAGTTATGGCCCCTGACTTAGTAAAAAATGGGTCATTTTAATGTTGTGTCGTGCGTAGCTCCAAAAGTATTTGACCTAGAGTCACCAAAGTTTACAGGAATGTTGGTCAGCATGTGCAGTTGTGCACCTGGGGTTTCGCATCCCGATTCATTCAGTATTGTAGGAGTTCTGGCCCCTGACCTGTGAAAAATTTGTCATTTTAATGTCATGTAGTGGGGGCATCTGTGTCCCATGGACACATTTCTAGTTTACATTTATTACTTTGTATAAATTATTACAATCATATACAATTTTTCCATTTTGTTTAACCACTAACTGATCAATTAATGAAGCTGCATTATTAATTAGAGCAATTTGATCTCCACCAGCATAATTATTACCACTAGCAAGCTTATTTACTTTAAAACTTACTTCAAAATAACCATTAAACCAATCAAAATATGAGCTTCTATCATTAATTGTAAAGTGATATACGTTTTTTATGCTGCTTAACATTATTTCCCAAGACGGATATTAAAGCTGTATCTAATTGAATAGGAGTTAGTTCGTATCTTTCACAATATTGTTTTGTTCTAAACATGTATATATTATATATTATTTTATTTTTTATAAATTAATCTGTTAATACGTTTTTGTCGAGCTAAAGTCAACGATCCTGACAATATTCTATTTATTCTTATATTAATATCCTCCTCGTTATTTTTACTGTTATTCTTTTCTTGTAATTCCTTAGCAATTAAATTACCAACTGCCGGAAAAGGTTTCTTTTTAAATTTTTCAACAATTTTATTTGCAGCTAAATTTCCAACTTCCGTTCCAACCTTTTTTGTTCCACTTTCTAGCGCGGCTTTTCCTGCTGTTTCCAGAGCTTTTGTTCCAGCTGTGCTAATTGAAGATGCAACTCCACTTGAAAACAATTTTGTTAAAGTGTCAAAGATACCTGTGCCGTGTATATTTTCTTCTCCTGTGTGAGCATCAACATAAATAAATATTCCTTTATTTTTATCATAAACTTTCTTGTACATTATATAAAACTAAAATTTATTAATTATTTAATTAATTTCTTTTAATATTAGTGTAAAACTTGTTTCGACCCCATTAAAATTAATTATTCTACCAAATACATCTGTAATATATATTCTTATTGAATTTATAATATATTTATTAATTTCATTATATCCAACTCTGTTTGGTTCTTTTGTAAATGGATAAGCTCTTGTGTAATCTGCAGTATTTAAAGCATAGATAATATCACTAAAATTACCATCAACAAGTGAATTATCAATAAGATCACAATGAATGTAAATTGTATCCACAGAGTTAGTTATATTTGGTGTTGTAGTTCCCCATTCAGTATTTCTCAAAGCTTTTTTCTCAAATCCAAGCAATGTATGAACATTTGACATTCTTAAATCCAATATAAAATTATCATCAATTGAAATCAAAACCTTAAAACTACTTAAATCAAATTCCAAACTTATTGGAGCAATGTCTGATTTATAAAATTCAAAATCATTATTACTTATTAATGTTTCCCTAATATAATTATTAATATCTGTGTAACTGTAAGAACCATTTGTAAATATAATATCTTTCCATTCTTTACCATTATTATAACGAATTCTTTTATTGTCATATTCATCACTAATATTATGCCAAGAGTAAGTCATAGTGTTACTACTATCCAAACCAACAACATAAGTTTTATTTTTATCTAAAATTAAGGAACGACTAAATCTGATTGTAAAATCACTCGGAGTATTTTTATTATCGTTTTTAACTGTTTCAGAACTTAATACTATCTTTTGTTCCATTTATATATTCAAGAAAAATATTTTTATATAACATTTCTTGTTGTTCTGGTAACAATTTATTCATTTTTAATAATTGGTCTACTACCCTAATACCTTCATTTTTTAGTTCTTCTTGGTGAAACTTTATAAGGATTATGATATCTTATTCCCTTTCCAAATACTTCTGAGTCGTTAATCATTTTTGATAAGCGTTTATTGTATTTTCTAAGATTTTCTCTGTGTAATTCTAACTCCGAAACATACTCACCAGCAGCCATAGGTTCTGCATTTGTAAATTCAATTATTATCCCCCGACGAAAGTCGGAGGGATATAGTTTTGGCGTTGTCCGTCCGTCCTTCCGTCTTTCCGTCCGTCCGTCCGTCTGTCCGTCCGGAGCCATATCTAGGAAATGGTTGGGAATATTTATCTAAAACTTCAAATACATGTTCTCCACTATGAGTTCTCGCGGCCCGTGAAGTTTCAGTCAGATTGCCCAAGTAACATTAGAGTTATGGCCCTTAGAAGTTTCTAGTGTTAACTATATAGGGTACTATAAATATGGCAATTTCTGCATCATAACTTTTGATATATTTGACCTAGAACTATGAAACTTAAACAGAATTTAGATCACCATAATGTGGTTGTGTACACACAATTTCATTCGGATTTATATGTAAATTAAGAGTTATTGCCCTTTAATTGTATAAAAATCCACATATTTGTACATAACAAACTTACCATTTGGTAGAATTTCATTAAATTTCTTTCATTCTTTTCCATGAACATTTATTGTAAACATGTGAAGTTGTGTACCCACACCTGGTCACCCCCTTACCTTGATCACACACCTCTCCCCCCCCCCCCCCCCCCCCCCAAAAAAAAAAATATCATTCCTTATTTTAGATTTTTTTCAAACAAACTTCATATACATGTTCACCACTATGAGGTTATGGGGCCCATCAAGTTTCAGACAGATTGCTCAAGTAACACCAGAGTTATGGCCCTTAGAAGTTTCTAGTGTTAACTATATAGGGTACTATAGATATGGCAATTTCTGCATCATAACTTTTGATATATTTGACCTAGAACTATGAAACTTTAACAGAATTTAGAGCACTATAATGTGGTTGTGCACAGACAATTTTGTACGGGTTTCTTTTGTAACTTTAGAGTTATTGCCCTTTAATTGTCTAAAAATCCACATAGTTGTACATAACAAACTTACCATTTGGCAGAATTTCATTAAATTTCTTTCATTCTTTTCTGTGAACATTTATTTTAAACATGTGAAGTTGCGCACCCACACCTGGTCACCCACTTGCCTTGGTCACACCCCTTCCCCCTCCCCACCCCACCCCCACCCCCCAAAAAAAATATTTTTTTTTTTCATTTCTTATTTTAGATTTTTTTCAAACCTTCCAAGTTGTACCATACCCCACCTCACTTATCCACCCAGTCATGCCCACCACTGATCATGCATTCTCTGCCCCCCCCCCCCCCCCATTTCACCCGTTTACACTTTTTTTTTTTAATTTTAAATTTTTAATCAATATTTATAATCAGCATGTGAAATTTTGTTTCCTCTCCCGTTCCCCTGCACCCCCACCCCCTAAAAAATAAATATATACATATATCTATATATATCTATATATATATTTCCATTCCTTTTTTTTTTTAAATGTTCAAACCTTCAACATGTTAAGTTGTGACTGCACAAACCTTGCCCTCAGCCATGTTCAAGATATCTTACCTGTGTTCTCTTAAGAACATCTGTTCTTTTAAGTTCAAATGTACATGTTAAACAGCAACACCTGGTGCCAAACCACTCAAAGACAATATTTCGTTCCAGTTAAACTTCAAGCTCACATTTCAATTAACTGCATTTAATTTTAAAAGCTAAGCTTATTACAGTAAGCATATCCCATTCAAAATAAATTCTTTAGTCAGGATCAAAGTATCATACATTTATTATGTATTCTTTAATTAAACATTTGTTTTCTGTTAAATTGATTTTGACTAATGAAATTAATTATTTGCTTCTTATTAACATCCTTAACTTTTTGCCGGATATATCTTTTTGCCATTCCTCACCACAAACCCTTTCGGCGGGGGATACCAATTCATCGAATTTGCTTGTTTTATTTGGTTTTTGGTTGCTATATTTATTTATATCATGAGTAAAGCCCTTTAAATTGTTTTTATCCAATCATCTTTATCTTTGCTTATTGCTAACTCTGATAATGTGGGCAATCCATAATCTGATAATACATCTTTATCGATATCTATATCTAAATTTGCCGCAAATTCTTCTTCTGATTCATCAGTTGTTTCACCAATTTCTTTTGCTAATTCATCACGAAATTTTTTATACATTGCCGATTCTTCAGGAAATTCTTTTGGTCTTGCCCCTAATTCTTTTGATTTTTCAGTTGTATCATCAGTTGTTTCAGTTATTCCCATCTTTTTTCTTCCATAATCTTCTAATCTTTTAAATTCATCTTGAGGAACCCATCCAACAGGTTCATCTCCCCAATCTATCGGTGTATAAGAAGCCGATTTTAAAGCTTGTTCTCTTTCATATTCCTTCGCCAGTTCTCCAGGAGACCATGTAATTGGTGGTTCTTGGAATAGCTGTGGTAAACACCGATATGTTGTATGTCTTTCACTTCATCACCTAGTAACGCTTATTGCTCCTTAATTCCAGGTAATGCTTTTAACTGACTTGATAATCTTTCTTTTTTGACTTTCTAGTCCTGCAGTAATTGGCTTATAAATTTCATTATACATATCCCGATTTGTAGCTTTTATAATTTTTTCTCTCATTATTTCTTTTTTTAAATTTCTCATCTTTTGCCCGACTAAATTTTTTCTTATTCTTATTTCATTAAGTTTTGATTGCATTTATATAATAATGTAAAATAATGTAAGATATTGTAAGATAATGTAAAATAATGTAAGATAATGTAATATTATTATATAATGGAAATTCCAAATTATGATACAAAAAGTGATAAATCCAATAACTTTAAACAAATTAAGCAATATCCTTTTATGCCAGATTCATGTTTTAGAATGTTAATATGTGGATCTTCTGGATCTGGAAAAACAAATACATTAATGCATATACTTCGAAAACCTCTTATATATTATGATAAATTATACCTATATGCTAAAAACTTAGAACAATCTAAATATCAGGATTTAATAAATGAATTAAGTCAAATTGCAAAACAAATCAAAATAGATCCAAATGAAATACTTGAATATTCGGCTGATCCCAGCCAAATTGAACCTTGTGAGAATCTTGAACCTTAAACAAAAAGTAGTAATATTTGATGATTTTGTATGTGAAGATAAAAAGTTCAGAATGAAATAACAAAATACTTTATTCAAGGACGCCACAAAAACTGTTGTATTATTTATTTAAGTCAGTCTTACTATAAAGCACCAAAAGATATTCGGATTAACTGTTCACATTATATTTTATTTGAAAGTCCAAGTAAAAGAGAAAATGATATGATTTGCAATGAACAAAATATTAACCCTAACTCTTTTGCTAATGCAACAAAACAAAAATATGATTACTTATATATTGACAAACCAAGGAAAATTTTAAGAAAAAACTTTACTGGTAATATATAATGGGAGTTTTTAATAATATAGAACAAATAAGTGAACCTGACAGTATAAGTAAAGTTAAATTTGATATTGATTTAAGTGATTATGCTACTAAAAAAACAATTCAAAAAACTTAAAAAGGAAACGGAATCGTATCTTCACAGAAATAAGGAGCTTGATAACACAATGAACAGAGCATTAGATATGGGAGGTAGTGAAATAATCAACCTAGGAAATCCAGATAAACCCAACGATGCAGTTTCAAGACGATTTGTGTATAAAAAAGTTCAAAGTGTAATAGATGACTATAATCTTGAAGATATCAAAAGTATAAAACAAACACTAGAAGCAGAAGTAAAGAATATTGAAGAAATAACAAAAGATTTTAAAAAGAGTGAATTAATAATAGTTCAACTACAAGGCAAAATTGAAGAAGAAATGAAAGCTATGGTTGATTCTATTAAAGAACTTGAAGAGAAATCTGATTTGACAGATGACAACATAAAAGAAGTATTTAGAAGAAATTTTGAAAACTTATACACTCAAGTTCAAGAATTAAAAGATAGTATGATTAAACATGAATAACTAAAATACAAGATTATTGAAGCTGAGAAAAAGTTACAAAATATGTATCAGTTAGAAATCAAAACAGAAATAAATAAACTAAATACTGAAATGGTAAAAAGGAATCAAGATTTACTTGATACATTTTCAAGTAAGTTTGCAGAATATAAATCTGAACTAGAAAAGGCAGCTTCACGAAGAAGTGATGAACATGACACTGCATTAGATGACTTTAAAAAACATATTCGAAATTGGGTAAGTACTATCGATGTACGTCACAATTTACAGTACGCAAACTTAAGTAATCTTAAGTTTATTAGAAAAAGATATTAATAAAGCCAATACTAAAATTGAAAATAATAAAAATGAACTGGACTTCTTACTTGAAAAATTAGTTAAACAAGGAGAGTTAATTACTGCCAATACCGAAGCAATAACCACTAATACTCAAGCAACTGCTACTAATTGGGAAAAAATTACAGAAGTAAAAAATGTTTTCTTAAAACAAGAAACACAATTAGCTAGAACAAAGAATACTCTTGACAATTTATCTGCTTCTGAAGTTGCTACAACAAAACGAGTTGATGATTTAGCTGAAGTAATTCTTAAACTTAAAAAGTTAAACAAGAAAATAGAAGAAGAACTAGAAAAAGTAAAACGTGAAGTGTTTCTTCTTGAATACTACAATAGCAGACAACTTCATGTAAAAAAGTAGTTATAATGGAACACGGTTTGATATTGAAAATAAACAGTTACAACAAAAGGTAATTAAGACCATAGATTTATTTGTATTATTTGGAATACGAGCTAATAAGATTATAGATTATAAAAGTTTTATCGGAAAGGTAAGAACATTTATTAACCCCGGGATAGAAGATTCGGGAGAGAATGCATTTGAGGCCCAACAGGATGGGGATTACATAATTGAAATCAATATTATCTTTGGTTCCGGTATAAATATTAATTCGTTTAGTTTTGTATGGTGGGGCGGTCTCACAAGCGGACGTGAGCATATAAGACCCGAGATTAAAAATACAACTCTGGTTCTTAAGAAAAGAGTTGAGGTTAAATTAAGCGGAGGAACACATTTTGAAATTCGGCCAGATATAGACAGAGACACGGAATTTACTATAGAACCAGGAAGTTATATAAGATTTTATCTGGTTAATTCAGTTAATTGATTAATTTCCATTTGTTTTTTATATAATGGGAATATTCAATAATATAAACGAAAAAGTAAGTAAAATAGAAAGACAATTAATAAGGAAACCTCCTTTGTTCTTAACAGGAAGTTATATAAGATTTTATCTGGTTAATTCAGTTAATTGATTAATTTCCATTTGTTTTGTATATAATGGGAATATTCAATAATATAAACGAAAAAGTAAGTAAAATAGAAAGACAATTAATAAGAAAACCTCCTTTGTTCTTAACATGTTATACCCAAGATACCGATAGTGGATTATTTCAATGGAAAGTTGTAAATGCTAGTCCTGGTTTAGTTCAAAATGGTAATAATGTAAGAATTAATTTTAATTGTATTTTAATTATTCTTATTGATGCAATTAAATTAGATAAAGGAGAAGCTAAATTACAACTAAAAAATAAAGAAAATGTAATTCTTCAAAGTTACAATGTAAAAAATAACAGAAAAAATGAATCTATTTCTATTAATTATGCTAATAAATTTAAAATGAATGATGTTATTTATATTGATTCTTTAAACGTTAAAAATATTCAGTTAACAATTTATGGTTCTATTATTTAAGAATAAGCTAATGTATCAATACCATTATCAAGAATATATTTTTTATCATCATGACATGATAAAGATGTTTTATTTATAACATAACTGGAAAGATTATGCTTATCAGAACGGATAACTTTAAAGGTGTGATTACTTTGGGTTGAATTAAACAAAGTATCTTTGTAATTTTTATGAACTATTGTTTTCTTTACAACATGTTTTTTAATTCCTTTACATTTTTTAACATTAACTTCATTTTCTAATAAATATGAATACATTTTACTTCTTAATCCGACAAATTCAACAATGGGAATGCCGGCAGCTTCATCTTTGAATTTTCCAATTACTTTTTTATTATTGTCGAAATAAAATTTTGAATTACTATCGTAATCACTATTATCAAATAAATCTTTGTCCTTATAAAAATCCTTATATGCATCTTTGGTTTTTATTTCATAACATAATGAATCAGTGTCAGTGAATAAAAGCTTTGCTGAGTTTTTATACTTTTCCTTAATGTAATTATAATGAAAATCATACATTAAATATTTTGATAAATCTAGAATGCACATTCCAACATAACAAGGTCTGTTTAATAACAAGCTTTCTTTTATTCTATAAATACCAAACAAATTCTTGTTAAACATCGTTGAACTAACAAATGAAGGTTTGGCTATGTATTTTAATAAAAGGTTTTCATCATGAGTTAATTTAATATTAACCCTCTTGCGTAAATTCTCCATCGTCTTACCGAATACAGAATTGTTCATCAACTTAAAAAAGTCTTTTTAAAATGAATTTTTTGCTTTAGATCTTTTTTGAGTATTAAAATCAATATATTTTTTTAACCAAGGACTTTCGTCAAAAGTTAATGTTTTGTGTATGTTTGTTACTTTTAACCCTAATTGTGTATATAGTTCAAGATTTTTATAATGAACTGCATAATTTTGTTTTTTCATTAAAGTTGGAACTAATTTTTTTACATTACTTTTTCCTATTTCAAATTCTTTTTTAATATTTTTACTATAATTTGAAAGCCATTCGTCTGGTATTTTAATTTTTTCAGGAGCAACAGGATAATCGCCGTGAACAGTATATAATTCTTTTGGATATTCAAGATCACATTCAATTATAAAGTTAGTTTTACCTTTTGCAATTAATTTCTTGAATTGTTTTTCTGATATAAATTTGAAGTTTCCAGAGGGTAAAGGTTGACACATAGCCCAACCATAAAGATTATTGGTGTCGAGGTACATAATGTATTTAGATTCTAATTTAGGATCATAATCTTTCATATATTTATTGTTTGCTTTACTGTATCTGTTTGAAATATAACTTATTCCTCCTCTCAGTCCCTTTTCAATAAAAAGATAAATTTCAATATCAGTTATTAAATCTAGCCCGCCCGCTTAGCTCAGTAGGTAGAGCATTGGTCTACGGATCGCGGGGTCGTGAGTTCGATCCTCGGGCGGGGCGTATGTTCTCCGTGACTATTTGATAAACGACATTGTGTCTGAAATCATTAGTCCTCCGCCACTGATTCATGTGGGGAAGTTGGCAGTTACTTGCGGAGAACAGGTTTGTACTGGTACAGAATCCAGGAACACTGGTTAGGTTAACTGCCCGCCGTTACATGACTGAAATACTGTTGAAAAACGGCGTTAAACCCAAAACAAACAAACAAACAAAAGTTATTAAATCTAACTGATTTCCAGTCATTTTTAACATTGCATCCCAAGCTAAACCAGGACTACTAAAATAATGGCAAGGGTCTAATTTGTAGAACTCTAAACATAATTTTCTAAAATTTTCGAATACATCAGCTAAAAGTTATACGTCAGTTTTTAAATATAGATCATGATATTCTCCCATTGTTTTAATTTTAAATTTATTCCAACATTTTTAGCATGTTCATATTCATTATCAGATATGTGTGTTTCATTTAAAATTGAATAAAACTCTTTTTTAGGAGGTAATTTTGTTTCATTGATTTTTTTAAAATGAATCCATGTAATCATATGGATAAACACCTTTTGTTTTTAATAATTCAATATAATCAAAATCTTGAGATAAATATTTAAATTCTGGAATATTTTTTACTAAGTTATCCAATGATTGAGACATAAATTGGAATGAATCAATAAAGACCAAGTCGGAAATCATAAATGCCATATATCTTTCCATATTGTTAGGAATAACATTAATTTTTTTTTTTGAATTTTCCTATTTGTTGCATAATAAAATGACCGTCATAACCTCTTAAATTATGAAAAATAACAGGAATTTTGTGTGTTAGTCTAAAATTAATATTACATTCTGAGTGAGCACTTCCTCTGAATTTTCCTGTTATATGACAGTGGTCACGTACTGGATTTTCATTTTCCTTATATTCTTTTTCACAGATATGGCAAAACTTTTGTTTTTTAAATTCAATTTCGTCTTTTTTAGACATTCTTAGTTCTTTGTTAAAGTGTTCTTTAAATATTTCCTGACAATATTTCTCTTCCTCAAGCATTTTTTCAATAAATTTATAAACTGCATTAGGACCTCTATAAACTTGTGTTGGTTTAGTATATTTATCATCATAACAACAAACAACTTTTTAACCGTAACCACAATCTATATGTTTTTGATATGGTTCAGTAAATGAATATTCGGGTGACGGTAAAGCAGTTAAAACTTTCTTAGTTATTGATTCAAAATCAGCATAAATTACAAAGGGTACTGCTAAACCTTTATGATAATTTTTAAATTGTGCTTTACTTCCCTCTTTTGGCATTTTTACGCCTTGGGTACCATTAATAGCTAAACAATTTGGTATGTGTTCATTTAATATTCTTTCTTGAGAAAAATGCTGCAGGCAGCTTTTACAGAAATGTTTTTTATTTGCATGTTTTGTTTTGTTAAACATTAATCTATTAAAGTCTTTTATCCAAACATACTGTTGTTGCTGTGTTTTTTCGTTATTATTAATTAGCAACATGTCACACCTTTCGGAATATTGATATTTTGATATATACAATGGATAAATACCTGGTTCTTCATAACCAAATATATTAAATGATATTTCATTTTGAGTTTCAATTTTAGGTATTTGATTTAATATTACAGGAAAATGTATTCATTTTGAGTTTCAATTTTAGGTATTTGATTTAATATTACAGGAAACTTTATTCCTTTATAATTAAGTTTATCTATATGTTTTTTATAATTTGAAACTCTATGAGGGTTTTCTTTAACAGGAAATTTGTAAGCTAAATGACACCATCTAAAAAATTCATTATCATCATTTTTTATATTTATTAATCCTTTCTTCGGATTTTGTAATAGTTTTGGTAACTCTAAATAACTTGAAGCAGCCAGTGGTGTATATTTATATCTATTTATATAATGAGCATCTCCAGCCGCTTCCTTCTGAAATCTAATTACCAATTCTATTTATCATTTCATCAAAAGCTTGACGTAAAGTGTTTTTTATTTCGTTTGTGTTAATAATTTCTAAAGCCTTTGATTGAAAATAAGCTGATTTATATATTGTATCTGTTTTACTCATTTTTACAAAAGTTATTTTTAGTACAATATTTATTTTTATACCTTTTAAAGTTTTAAGTTTGGATTTAAGTATTTCATAAGAGTCGTTTATAGTTAAATATAATTGACTTTTTGGATATTGTCTACATTCAATTTTAATTTCAAATTTCTTAATATATTGATTTTTTGATCTCTCAGTTTCCATCTATATATTATATTTAGAAAAAAAAATCACTAAGGAAAAAATAAAAAAAGAAATTAAAAATATTTAAATTTATATCTTTTTCCGCTGGTTTTTGATATCCACTTTTAACTTGGTATTTTCCTTTGCAGCACATTGTTATTAACCCAGAATTTATATCAAGGTCTTTAGATGCTGCATAAGTGTTTTTATATGTTTTTTCTTCATTAGTATCACAATCGGTTGCAATAACTTTTTTAGGATTGTTTCGAATATTATTTGGTCTGGGACAATCACATAACCTTCCGGCATTTTCCTCATCTAGCATTAAACAACCACAGTCCCATTCAAATAAATTCCTTTCTAATAAATAAGGATCTATAACATTTTGTAATTTATCAATGACATGATTTTTATATTCATCGCTAACTATTTGATCAAGTTTTTATTTAATAACGTTTCTTCTTTTTAGTACTTTTTTAATATGAATTATTGTCTGGATTCATTATTTCTCCTAAAATGCTAGATAATTTTGACATAATCATTCTATCTACCTTTCTATTAACCATCTATATATAATATACTTATAGAAAAAAATCTTTAAAAAACACACGTAAAATTTAATACAACTCTTGTTCTTTTTATGCCCCCCTTTGAAAAAGGAGGGTATATTGTTTTGCAGATGTCGGTCGGTATGTCTGTCGGTCGGTCGGTCGGTCGGAATGTAGACCAATCCGTTTCCGGATGATAACTCAAGAACGCTTGGGCCTAGGATCATGAAAGTTGATAGGGAGGTTGATCACCACCAGCAGATGACCCCTATTGATTTTGAGTTCTGTATGTCAAAGGTCAAGGTCACAGTGACCCTGAATAGTAAAACGGTTTCCGGATGATAACTCAAGAACACTTGGGCCTAGGATCATGAAAGTTGATAGGGAAGTTGGTAATGACCAGCAGATGACCCCTATTGATTTTGAGGTCAGTATGTTAAAGTTCAAGGTCACAGTGACCCTGAACAGTAAAACGGTTTCCGGATGATAACTCAAGAACACTTGGGCCTAGGATCATGAAAGTTGATAGGGAGGTTGGTAATGACCAGCAGATGACCCCTATTGATTTTGAGGTCAGTATGTTAAAGGTCAAGGTAAAAGTGACCCTGAACAGTAAAACGGTTTCCGGATGATAACTCAAGAACGCTTAGGCCTAGGGTCACGAGAGTTGATAGGGAGGTTGGTCATGACCAGCAGATGACCCCTATTGATTTTAAGGTCTGTATGTCAAAGGTCAAGGTCACAGTGACCAGGAACAGTAAAATGGTTTCCAGGCAATAACTCAAGAACACTTGAGCCTAGTGTCAGGAAAATTGATATTTACGTTGGCCATGACCAACAGATGATCCCTATTGATTTTGAGGTCATTATTTCAAAGGTCAAGGTCACATTGGCCAGGAACAGTTAAATGGTTTCTGATCTTCTTGTCCAAAACCATAGGGCCTAGAGCTTTGATATTTGGTATGTAGCAAAATCTAGTGGTCCTCTACCAAGATTGTTCAGATTATTTCCCTGGGGTGTAATATGGCCCCACCCCTAGGGTCACATGGTTTATATAGACTTATATAAGAAAAAACTTTGAAAAACCTCTTGTCCAAAACCACAGGGCCTAGGGCTTTGATATTTTGTATATGACATCATCTAGTGGTCCTCTACTAAGATTGTTCAAATTATTCCCCTGGGGTCAAATATGGCTCCGCCCTGGGGTCACATGGTTTACATAGACTTATATAGGGAAAAACTTTGAAAATCTTCTTGTCCAAACCACAAAGACTATGGCTTTGGTAATTTGTAATGTAGCATCATTTAGTGGTTCGCTACCAAGTTTGTTCAAGTTATCCCTCTCGGGTCAAATATGACCCCGCCCCAGAGGTCATATGGTTCATATAGACTTATACAGGGAAAAACTTAGAATCTTCATGTCCATAACTTATATCATTCAAATTTGGACCACATGTATAGTTTTGAGTGGCAAGATGAACCTTGACATGAGTTGACCTTGATCTTGACCTACTAGTGACCTACTTTCACATTTCTGTACCTACAGCCATCAAATTTGGACCACATGCATAGGTTTGTGTACTGAAAAAAACCTTGACCTTGTTATTGACCTAGTGACCTACTTTCACATTTTTGAAGGTACAGGCTTCAAATTTGGACCACTTGCATAGTTTTGTGTTCCGAAATGGAATTTGACCTTGATTTTGACCTAGTGACCTACTTTCACATTTCTCAAGCTACAGCCTTCAAATTTGAACCACATGCATAGTTTTGTGTACCGAAATGAACTTTGATCTTGAGATTGACTTAGTGACCTACTTTCACATTTTTGAAGGTACAGGCTTCAAATTTGTACCACATGCATAGTTTTGTGTTCCGAAATGAAATTTGACCTTGATTTTGACCTAGTGACCTACTTTCACATTTCTCAAGCTACAGCCTTCAAATTAGGACCTCATGCATAGTTTTGTGTACCAGAATGAACTTTACCTTGAAATTGATCTAGTGACCTGCTTTCACATTTCTCAAGCCACCCGCTTTCAAATTTAGACCATATACACATTGTTTTATACCTAAATGAAATTTGACCTTGATTTTGACCTTGAGCTAGTCTTGAAATTTGGAACATTCAAAAATGGCTCGGTAGATGGCGCCAAGATCAATCTGTAATCTCTTGTTAGGTTAATAGGTTAAAGGTCAAGGTCAGATTAAACCAGAATGGTAGAACTTTTGTTTACAGTGAGCATATAATTTCTGTTCCTTGTGCAATTACTGAATGCATCAAGGGGGCATTTCGTGTTCGACGAGCTCTTGTTTACTTTTATATCCGTTAAGTTTAAATTCCTTCATATATGTTTCAAAAGGCATTGAATAATTTTTTTCTTTCTGCATTTCTAACAGTATTGTAAAAATATCCTGAATAATTTTTTTCTCTTCTTCTTTATTTACTTTTCCGATATGTGCTTTTGTTATTAGTTGTTTTATTTTGTGGTGATGCAATTTTAAAATAGCTTTTTTTTTGTCTTCAACTTTTAGTCTATTAATAAATATAGTAATTATTGATGGAACAGCACCAGCAACTGCTACAAATATAGAAATAGCTGGAACAAGTGCTAATGCTGCTGAACAGCCAAAGATACCTGCTGTAACCCTGTATTTACTCTTCCACAAAACTTATAACTTTTTCTGTAAGCAGCAGCTAGTTTAGTTAAGTGAATAATTAACTGATCTATTGTTTCTATTTTAGGAAATCCGTGGTTTCCGAAGACTTTGTCTTCATTAGAAATTAGATTTTTATTACTCATTTATATAATATATTTTCAATTTAAATTTCTTCCAATTCACTAAACGAAACCCAACTATTAAATTTTTCATTGTAACCTTTCCATTTTACTAAAGCTTGTTTTATCTTATAGTCTCGTCTAATAACTTTTTCTATTCTAAAAACCTCTTGTGTAGTAGGTAAAAGTTCTTGTTCATAAAATGAACCCTGAATTATTTCATCATTTAAATCTTTTATAGTGTATGTTCTGGGATTTGTCTTTTGTCCGGCGTCCGTCGTCCGTCCACAATTGAGCTTGTGTTCACGATAGCGCTTTCATTTTTTATTTGATTTGAACCAAACTTGCACATAACTTGTATCTCTATAAGATCTCGGTTCCTTTCGAAAACCAGCCATATTGCTTGATGGGTCTTGGAGTTATGCCCCCTGAAATGGCTAAACTCTGCACAATTGAGCTTGTGTTCACGATAGCGCTTTCATTTCTTTTTTGATTTGAACCAAACTTGCACATAACTTGTATCTCTATTAGATCTCGGTTCCTTTCGAAATCCAGCCATATTGCGCGATGGGTCTTGGATTTATGCCCCCTGAAAATGGCTAAAATCTGCACAATTGAGCTTGTGTTCACGATAGCGCTTTCATTTCTTATTTGATTTGAACCAAACTTGCACATAACTTGTATCTCTATTAGATCTCGGTTCTTTTCGAAAACCAGCCATATTGCACGATGGGTCTTGGAGTTATGCCCCCTGAAATGGCTAAAATTGTAGATTTTATCCTTGTGTTCACAATAGCGCTTTTATTTATTTTTGCATGTTCACCAAACTTGGTCAGAGGTTAGATTGGTGAAAGATCTCGGTTCCTTTCGAAAAGCAGATGGGTCGGATAATTTGGGCCAGAGTTTCGGGCTTTGAAATAGGGGGACCAATTTTTTTATTTTTTTGATTTTTTTTTTTTGATTTTTTTTTTTATTTTATTTTATTTTAACTCACCTCACCGAATTTCTAGAAAAATTAGCCCCGCCCCAGGGATTACTTGTTTTTTACATGGACTTGTATAGGAAAATCTTTAAAAATCTTTTTGTCTGAAACTACAATGGCTAGAGTTGAGATATTTGGTGTGTAGTATTGTCTAGTGGACCTCTACCAAGAATATACAAATCGTGGCCCTGCAGTCAAAATTGGCCCCACCCTGGGGACTACTTGTTTTTACATAGACTTATATAGGAAAATTTTTAAAATCTTTTTGTCTGAACCCACAATGACTAGAGCTTAGATATTTGGTATGTAGCATTGTCTAGTGGACCTCTACAAAGATTATTCAAATCATGGCCCTTGAGTCAAAATTGGCCCCGCCCCAGGGGCTACTTCTTTTACATAGAATTATAGAGGGAAATCTTGAAAAATCTTTTTGTCTGAAACTACAATGGCTAGAGTTAAGATATTTGGTGTATATCATTATCTAGTTGACCTCTACCAAGATTGTTCAAATCATGGCCCTGGGGTCAAGATTGTCCCCGCCCCAGGGGATACTTGTTTTTACATAGACTTATATAGGAAAAACTCTTGATTTAAAAAATTCATAAAAAATAGAAGACATGATATTTGAACCTGGAGAAAAAAAATACGTATTATGATTTTCTTTTTATTTCATTGATTTTTTTTTTATTATTTATTGTTTTCCCGTCATGTACATCATATAGACAATAACAATAACGTTACATAATACAGATGCAATTTTACCAACTAGTTTTATATATCGAATACATGTCTGCTTCTGTTGTTTTTCATTTTTATACCATGATGCTCATATATTATCATTTGTTTAATGTACATCAGGGAATTTCTTGAAATCTCACATCAATCTCACACCCACCCTCAAACATACACATTTTCATACAAAACAACCTCCCACGCAAATCATACACACACTCACACATATCCTTATATACATATGTGATATAAGCAGATATAGTGTTGTATATCTACGTTTTGTATCCAATTGCCATATTCCAATCTAAAAGTATGTTTAGAGAGAGTTTTTTTTTTAATTATGTAGTTATTTGTAGAGGGAATCCATTCCATTTATGGTAATATTCATTTATTTTGTCATGTTATAGCGCTATTAACTTTTCCGTTTCCAATCTTGTCTTCAAGTAATTTAAGAAATGTTCCAATATTGGCATAGTTTTATTTATTTTATTTTTATAAATAAAATATTTTGCTGTTAAAATGATACCATTTTTAGCTTTACTTTGTAGAACTGGTTCCGTAATTAAAAAAGCCACTGTCTCATATGTGAGTTCTAAATGTACGTTATTTTGTTGAAGAAATTTTCTCAAATCTCTCCAAAAAGTTTGTATATATGGACATTCCCAGAAAAGATGTTCAATGGATTCAACATGCATCTGACAGAAATCACACAGGTTTGATTCGATAAGACCTTGTTTTAGTAGAAGTTTATTTGTCGCTATTATTCTGTGTATAAATTTATACTGGAAGTTTCTAAATGTACTATCTATCGTTGCTGTAAAGATATTTCTATATATTGATTTCCATATTAAATTTGCTTTTGAAGTCATATTCTCCCATTTCGTTTCAGCTTTATTATCCCCCGACGAAAGTCGGAGGGATATAGTTTTGGCGTTGTCCGTCCGTCCGTCCGTCCTTCCGTCCGTCTTTCCGTCCGTCCGTCCATCCGTCCTTCCGTCCGTCCGTCCGTCCGGAGCCATATCTAGGAAATGGTTGGGAATATTTATTTAAAACTTCATATACCTGTTCACCACTATGAGTTCTTGCGGCCCGTCAAGTTTCAGTCAGATTGCCCAAGTAACACCAGAGTTATGGCCCTTAGAAATTTCTAGTGTTAACTATATAGGGTACTATAAATATGGCAATTTCTGCATCATAACTTTTGATATATTTGACCTTGAACTATGAAACTTTAACAGAATTTAGAGCACTATAATGTGGTTGTGCACACACAATTTCGTATGGATTTCTTTTGTAACTGCAGAGTTATTGCCCTTTAATTGTCTAAAAATCCACATATTTGTACATAACAAACTTGCCATTTGGCAGAATTTCATTAAATTTCTTTCATTCTTTTCTGTGAACATTTATTATAAACATGTGAAGTTGTGCACCCACACCTGGTCGCCCACTTGCCGTGGTCACCCGGGGTGACCCCGCCCCAGGGGTCACTTGATTTTACATAGGAAAATCTTTAAAAATCTTCTTCTCAAAAACCAGAAGCCCTAGAGCTTAGATATTTGACTTATAGCATTGCCTAGTGGACCTCTACTAAAGTTATTCAAATCATGACCCCGGGGTCAAAATTGACCCCGCCCCATAGGTCACTTGATTTTACATAGGAAAATCTTCAAAATTTTTCTAAAAATAAACCAGAAGGCCTAGAGCTTAGACATTTTACATGTAACATTACCTAGTAGACCTCTACAAAATTTGTTCAAATCATGACCCCCGGGGTTAAAGTTGACCCCGCTTCAGGGGTCACTTGATTTTACATAGGAAAATCTTCAAAAAATTTCTAAAAATAAACCAGAAGGCCTAGATCTTACGTATTTGACATGTAGCATTGCCTAATAGACTTCTACAAAATTTGTTCAAATCATGACCCCCAGGGTCAAAATGACCCCACCCCATGGGGTTACTTCATTGTACATAGAAAAATCTTCAAAATTTTCTAAAAATAAACCAGAAGGCCTAGAGCTTAGATATTTCACATGTAGCATTGCCTAGTGGACCTCTACAAAATTTGTTCAAATCATGACCCCTGGGGTCAAAATTGACCCCGCCCCAGGGGTCACTTGATTTTACTTAGGAAAATCATTAAAAATTTTCCTAAAATAAACCAGAAGGCCTAGAGCTTAGATATTTCATATGTAGCATTGCCTAGTGGACCTCTACAAAATTTGTTCAAATCATGACCCCTGGTTCAAAATTGACCCCGCTCCAGGGGTCATTTGATTTTACATAGAAAAATCTTCAAAAAATTTCTAAAAATAAACTAGAAGGCCTAGATCTTAGATATTTGACATGTAGCATTGCCTAGTAGACTTCTACAAAATTTGTTCAAATCGTGACCCCGCCCCATGGGGTTACTTGATTGTACATAGAAAAATCTTGAAAATTTTCTAAAAATAAACCAGAAGGCCTAGAGCTTAGATATTTGACATGTAGCATTGCCTAGTGGACCTCTACAAAATTGGTTCAAATCTTGACCCCCCAGGGTCAAATTGACCCACCCCCAGGGGTTACTTGATTGTACATAGGGAAATCTTCATAAATTTGCTAAAAATAAACCAGAAGGCCTAGATCTTAGATATTTGATTTGTAACATTTCCTAGTAGACTTCTACAAACTTTGTTCAAATCATGACCCCCGGGGTAAAATAGGGAAATCTTCCAAAAAATTTCTAAAAATCATCAGTTTGACATTAGAAACATGTAGCTCATATTACTCTGGTGAGCGATCCAGGGTCATCATGACCCTCTTGTTTTTCATTTTTAATTTTCCATCAATATTTATAATCAACATGTGAAATTTTGTTTCCTCTCCAGTTCCCCCGCACCCCCACACCCTTAAAAAATAAATATATATACATATATATATTTCCATTTCTTTTTTTTTTTCTTTTTTTAAATGTTCAAACCTTCAACATGTTAAGTTGTGACTGCACAAGCCTTGCCCTCAGTCATGTTCAAGATATCTTACCAGTGTTCTCATAAGGACATCTGTTTTTTTAAGTTCAAATGTACATGTTAAACAACAACACCTGGTGCCAAACCACTCAAAGACAATATTTCGTTCCAGTTAAACTTCAAGCTCACATTTCAATTAACTGCATTTAATTTTAAAAGCTAAGCTTATTACAGTAAGCATATCCCATTCAAAATAAATTCTTTAGTCAGGATCAAAGTATCATACATTTATTATGTACTCTTTAATTAAACATTTGTTTTCTGTTAAATTGATTTTGACTAATGAAATTATTTGCTTCTTATTAACATCCTTAACTTTTTGCCGGATATATTTTTTTGCCATTCCTCACCACAAACCCTTTCGGCGGGGGATACCAATTCATCGAATTTGCTTGTTTTACAGAGCTTCTTTTTTTATTTGATGTTCATACAGGAATTTATTTGCCCTTTTTGTGTCCGTAAACCTTTTCAAAATAGCTTTTCTTTCTGAAGTTAAAGGTACATTTTCTATCTTGATTTTTTGTTTTAGTTCTGTAGGTATACTTTTTATTAAAGACATGTATTTGAGGTAGTCATGTTCAGGAAGACTATACAGATTTTTAACGTCTTCATATGTATAGAATTGATTTTTTCGGAAATCATATAAATGTTCGAGATATAACACACCTTTGTCGAACCATGTTCTATAGAAAAATGTTTTATCGTTTACTTTTATTTTCCTGTTGTTCCATATTATCTCTTTATTTACATTTATGCATTCGGACAGAATACTGATTTCAATCCACGCTGTAATGATATCTCTTAATAAGGGATTTGTCTTATATTTTTTAAATATTTCTCTTTCATTTAAATTACATTCAAAAATCAAGTTTGCTCCTATTTTTTCTAGTTTATTTATGTAAATAGCTTTTATTATTGATTTGTTATTATTATCCAGTAACTTTTTAACCCAACAGGCCTTTAATGCTCTATTAAACTTGGAAAGATCTATCATTTTTATACCTCCATTTAAATAGTTTTTCTTTATTGTTTCCCTTTTAATTTTATCCGGTTTCTTATCCCATATGAATTCAAACATGTTTTTTTCTAATTGGTTTATTGTTTGTTTTGGTGGGGTTTGTAAAACAGATAAATAGTAAATCAATTTTGGTAGAGCAAAACTTTTTATAACTGTGACTTTTCCCAGTAGCGTCAGTTTCCTATGCTGCCACTGTTTGAGGCAGTTCTTAAAGGATTCAATTTTTGTTTCTAAATTTTTAGTTTGTGACTTTTGTATATCTGTGTAAAAGGTAATTCCTAGAGATTGCGCAGAATCTGATGTCCATCTAAATTTTTTATTAGTACAATATTTAAAATTTGTATTACGTATTTAACCAGCTTTTAATACTTGACACTTTTTTTCATTTAGGTTTAGACCGGAAATATTTCTAAAATTGTCTAATATACTTATTAACGTTTCAAAAGACTTTCTTATCCATCAGTTATAAAAGCGGCATCGTCAGCAAATAACACATTTTTAACTTCAATATCATTGATATGTATTCCTTTTACATCATTGTTTTTTAGAATACAGTTTGATAATAACTCTATACAAATAAGAAACAAGTAAGGGGAAAGGGGACATCCTTGTCGTACACCTGTTTCGACTTCAAAAAATTCTGACATATGACCGTTATTTATAGTGCAACCTTTTGCTTCTTTGTAAAACTGTTTTATCCATTTTGTTATGTTATTACCAAAATTGAAGAATTCAATTGTTTGAAACATGAAATTATGATTAAGGCTGTCAAAGGCCTTCTCGAAATCAGAGAAAAATAAGACTGCTTCCTGTTCTGAATTTTCCATTTGTTCAAGAACTTCAAAAATAACACGAATGTTGTCTCCTATGTGTCGCCCTTTCATAAAGCCTGATTGACAATTGTTTATTATCGATGGTAAAACATTCTTAATTCTATTAGCTATTACTTTAGCCATTATTTTATAATCTGTATTCAGCAGGCTAATGGGTCGCCAGTTTTCAATATATGTTGTATCCTTGTTTGGTTTCGGTAAAAGCGTTATTATACTTTGTGTTTGCAGCTCTGTTAAAGAGTTAGTTTCAAAGGAGAACTTAACGGATTTTATATAATGTTGTTTTAAATCATTCCAAAATATTTTGTATAACTCTGTTGTTAACCCATCAGATCCTAGACTTTTATTGTTTTTCATACTTCTCAAGGCAATGCTGAATTCATGTTCTGTTAATTCTTCACTTATTGTTTTATTTTCTATTTCACTTAGGGTGTTTATTTGTGGATCCATAAAATTGAATTGTAATGTTTTTTGCTCTTCTTTTTTGTATAGATTTTGATAAAAACGTTTTTGCTGTTTCAAAATTTGCTTTTGATCAGTTATAATAGTTCCGTTTACATGTATCTGTTTCATAGATTTTTTCTCATAGTGTTGTTTTTCTAAGTTTGAGAAGAACTTACTATTTTTGTCATTATATTCAACTTGCTGAGCTTTTGACCTCATAATTATTCCTTGTATCTTTTTCTCATTTAATTCATTTAATTCTGTTGTATACTTATCATATTCCTCTGTTAGTTTTTCAATATTGTTTTTGTCATGTGAAATTTGTTTTTCTATGTCTTGTATTTTTAACTGTAATTCTTTTTCTTCTTTTTTTTCCTCTTCTTTTTTTTTTACTTTTATAGCATATTTTATAGTTACATTCCTAATGTTTCCCTTGATAACTTCCCAAAGAGTATTTGGATTTGCCTGTTCGTTTAACCTAGCTGTTTCCTTGATTATATCCTTTATTTCTTTTTGAAAGTCATCTTTTAATAAGAGACTGTTATTCCATTTAAAATATCCTTTTCCTTTCTGTTGATTTTATATATTCAGTGTTAAACCTACTCTTGAATGATCTGACTTATACCCGACATCTATTTCGCATGAGTTTGTGTTATTGACAAGACTTTGAGATATCAGAAAATAGTCTAATCTACAAAAAATAGGCGGTTTATCGCTAGAGTGCCAAGTAAATTATGATTTTTTAGGATTTTTTATTCTCCAGATGTCGCAAATACCAAATTTTTCTATTACATCTTTTAATAATTTTCTGCATTTTTTTATGAGTATTTGAATTTCCGTTCTTTTTATATAATTCTGGATCTAAAACTGTATTTACATCGCCTCCCAGTATAACATTTTTGCCTTCATGCTTTGTAAGAAATTCTTCTAATTTACTAAAAATTGAAATGTCATCATTATTCGGTCCATATATGTTTACTATCAGAAAAGATTTCTCTTCAATGTCTAGTTCAATTGCTATTAAATGACCCCTGATAATTTCTGTAAATCTAATGTTTTCAAATGCAAAATAATTGTTTAACAAAATGCATGTACCTGCACTGTTACTTTTTTCCCCACTGAAATATGACCCCTTTCCCCAGTCTGATTGCCAAGTACTACTTTTATCTTTATTTAAGTGAGTTTCTTGCAAAAGATATATATCACATGTTTGCTGTTTTAGCCGATGGAATAACTCTTTACGTTTCGACTTATTTCCTATCCCTCTGACATTGAGACTACACAACTTAATACTCATTTACATAAAACAAAGTCTCTATTCAGAAACACGACAGATGGATACAAAACGCAAAGAAATGGTGAACACATTAACTTATTCGTTTTTGTTCATTTGTATCTTATTGCAATAGACATGTAGCAACTACATACAGGAACGCACACATATATATACCCATACACATACATATACATATATATATACATATACATATTTGTATATATATACATACATACATACATACACATACATGTGCGTTCGTGACCTTTACTTTTGTTACAGAAAGCGTAATGCTAAATATGATCAAAAATATGCTGTAAGCTAAAACCATTCATGTTTGACCCATATGTACCAAGGTTAATGTTCGTGAACTGAATCAATATATTTTTTGTTTGTTCTTGGTTATTTAATGACATTACTTTGTTTTTCAGTGTTTTACAATATCTATATATAGTTTTTTCATGTTTCAAAATAAAGTGCTACTGCACTTCCTTTTTTCTTCTATCCCTATTTTTTTCCTTACCAGAAAAAGAGCGAAAAAGGTAAGGTCAGTTTAGGATAAAAGTCCTAATATATCGAATAATAATAGATATCCTATTATGATTTTCATCAAGGATTGCTTTGGTCGAGATGTTGAGGGTGTGTACCCAACCGGGTTGGCCGAGCCTATATTGCACCATTATCTCCTGTGAAACTGTTGAGCCAAATTTAAGGAAACTTTACAGGAATGATCCTTGGGTGGTCCTCTACCAAAATTGTTCAAATAACATTTTCAGTCATTAACTTGTTCTCCTACAACCATAGTGCCTCATTGGCTTGTCAGGTGAGCGACCCAGGGCCACTTGGCCCTCTTGTTTGAGTTATGTCCCAGACCAAGTTTAGATTTCGTTTTAATTGCAGGTTTTACAACTAAATGTTTTGCAATCTTTTCTCCAAATGTTTTTGATTTAGTGATATTTAAGTTGGAAAGCATTTGTTTGTCACATGTACTTTTTTTTACACCGCTGTCGTAGCAAAAGTCGTGGGTCTTACATACTGCGTCCAGTTCGTTGACAGGAGGTCCATTATCTAAAGGATTTCCTGGCCCACAATAGTTATATCCTGGAAGTGTTAAACCTTTTTTAGGTAATAAAGGTAACATTGCTTTATCGATATCTAAATTGCCTGCTGTGATAGTACTTTTAACAAATTTTGATTTCATTCTTCCACAAGATGAACAGGTAGCCATTATCATTCTTTTCCCGCTTTTTGCTGTAACATAATAAGGATTTATATTATCAGTAAATCTTCTTTCTTTCAAACAATATATTTTATTTTGTAAACTCATCTATATTATATGTATTTAAATTTAAATCATACAATATCACCGACATCTATTTCGCATGAGTTTGTGTATACAGACAACACAAGTACACTCTGTGGATATTATTGTTTATTTTTCATAAGAATGTTACAAAACAAAGTATCGTTGTATGATTTACTGTATAAAATACTAAAAATTAACAATCAAAGAGTAAATGAACAAACAATTATAAATTATTTTAATTAATAAGGACATTTTCTTCCGGTTTTTTTTTCTGTTTAATTGTTGTTTTCAATTTGAGTGGACCTTGGTTTTCATTTTATCCCTTCAACCTTACGTCCATCAAATCAAATGTTTTCAGGTTGCAAGTTAGTATTTAAAGACAGAAACTTAGTTTCTACTTAAGACAGAAACTTAGTTTCTACTAAAGTTTAGGGTAAGATCAAAGTGTGCTTATAGAATCGGGCAAGGGGTCAAGTGAGGTCAGATTGTTCCAGAACCATCATAATCTATACTACTTTTCTACAATGAAATAATCGATATGAATAATCAGCCGAAGGTCAACCATCGCGGTGAAGTTGCGACTACTGTATTACTATTTTGTCAATAATGCAGGTATTTACACACAATTTCACATGCCGACATCTGAAAAGGAACTACAGCTAATTATTAATTTATATTTGGTGACTCATGGGCAAAGTAACCGCATTGGACGTTTTACCTAATATTGGATATTTTGCACGTGCAGTGCATGTGCACCAACATACACGTGTTCGTTTAAAATTTTGGCATTACTAACGAAGTCCAACTAAAAAACACATATTATGGTGAAATTGACACAAGAGCAATGGGATCGAGCTGTCGGAATGTTGCTAGCTGGGACACATTTACGGCACGTGTGTTATTGTTTTTACAATTTCAATAGAATTTTGATGTTATTTGTAAGTAACTGTTACTTTGATGGTTATTTCCATTTGTAACCTTATTTCCGTTTACAAGAACCTTCACTCGTTGGTTATCTACCATCCGCGCTCTTTGTTTTTTCGAAATTTAACCAAAGTACATTTCATTGAAATGACCGATTTTGAATTTTGTTGTATAATTCCGACAGCCCGAGCGCGTTGCTCTTGTGTCAATTTAAGGATGATATGTGTTTTTCTAGTACGACTTTCGTCGGTAATGCCAAAAGTGTTCATTAACACGTGCATATTGGTGCACATGCCATGCCCGTGCAAAATATGCTAAATTGGCCAAAACGCCTAAAGCGGTTACTTTGGCGGTGAGTCGGTCAAAACTAAATCAATAATTAGCTGCAGTACCTATTTAAACGACCAGCTCAAACAACATATCCGAGATATCTATATACGTTAATATATAAAACTTAGTAGCGAGAATTGAACGTCGCGACAAAATCGTACTCTTTTCACTCGCTGACAATACATTTGTATACATTTTACGTGAAATTTAATCAAGTATTCAAAAGATATCTTTAGAAATATAAATATTTGGAATTTAGACTGACGATCTTGTAAATAAGTTAACATCTATAAAAGTGTAGTGAACATATTTCAATCTATATGGCTGATTCAAGTCATTAATAGTCTGGTGGTTTTAGCCCCTGAAAAACGTTTATGAGGACCTGAATGTTAATGCTTAGAGACTTTATTAAAGCTTAAACATCCCTAGTTCGTCTGGGTGCTGTCTCCAAAAAATATATGACCATTATATGCAAATTATAGAGGTTAAAAGGTCATGCGTTAAAACTCATATTTCCACATAATTTTCGGCACTGATGCAATGATTCATGAATAATTTCACATCATACTGGATTTGATTTACAATTGTAGGTTTAAATAAACTATACACTTTTATCCAATTAATAAATTATGACTCGCACCCGAACACGCATTGTCTGTTCATATATAAAGGTTAAAGTTCATAGGGTATATATACAAAACAAAATAGCTAACCGCATTTGCTAATTTTCCAATATCTTTGCAAATTCTGTAAATACAATTTTTGAAATTTAGCATACTTTTAGAACAAAGTGTTGTTAATAACATAATAAAATTTCAAAAATATTAAATGACGCAAAGATTTAATTTTATTCAATTACTAACTCACCCCATTTGTAAAAAAGTCACAAAAACACATAAAAGCTGTGTTTTAGTAAACAAGTGAATTCCATTTGTAAGAATAAGAACTGTTCATAATAATATATTTTACTATTGAATGGTTAAATATGACACAAAGGATGAATGCTGTTTTTAGAAAAAGCAAGTTAACGAAGTTATTTCATTATCTTCCCAAAATACGTTTTCGTTTTTAGTATGTACATGCACATTGTTAACATTTTTGTATACTGTTTGTGACCTGTGAAAAATTGGTTGAAATCGTGCAATGAATGAATATTTTATCTGAAGACGTGTTTTGGTTTTGTTGAAAGTTCGGCGTTTTATTAATAACATATTATTCTTAGTGTACACTACATTTCAAGAAGTATTTTATGCTAGTTTTGAAGATATTGGCAAACAAATATGGGGGTCACTTAGCTATTTTATTCAGTATATATTAGTTATATACAATTTTAGAAAAGCTTTTTTTTATAGCTTAAAAACGTCCCAGTAAATCTTTATGTAATATTTACATACATATTATTATGAAATACTGTTGAAGTTCACCTTCTGGCAGGACATGTTGTAAAGTTTTGAATGTTTCATTTCGTTGCTTTATTAGCTCGACTTTCGAAGAAAAAGTAGAGCTATTGCAATCGGCCCAGCGTCAGAGTCGGCGTCGCCGTTGGTTAAAGTTTTTGATAAAGTCAAATAACTTTGTTTCTATCAAAGCTATTGACTTGAAACTTTCAATTTTATTTACTATCAAAGTCTACACCAGGAGAGATAAACTCCCTAACTCTGGTTTAAATTTTTACAGAGTTATGCCCTTTGATAATTAGCTCACCTGACTGAAAGTCAGGTGAAGCTTTTAGTATGGTCTTTTGTCCGTCGTCCGTCCGTCCACAATTGATTTGTGTTCACGATAGCGCTTTCATTTCTTATTTGATTTAAACCAAACTTGCACATAACTTGTATCTCTATTAGATCTCGGTTCCTTTCGAAAACCAGCCATATTGCACGATGGGTCTTAGAGTTATGCCCCCTGAAATGGCTAAAATCTGCACAATTGAGCTTGTGTTCACGATAGCGCTTTCATTTCTTATTTGATTTGAACCAAACTTGCACATAACTTGTATCTCTGATAGATCTCGGTTCCTTTCGAAAACCAGCCATATTGCACGATGGGTCTTGGAATTATGCCCCCTGAAATGGCTAAAATCAGCACAATTGAGCTTGTGTTCACGATATCGCTTTCATTTCTTATTTGATTTGAACCAAACTTGCACATAACTTGTATCTCTATTAGATCTCGGTTCCTTTCGAAAACCAGCCATATTGCACGATGGGTCTTGGAGTTATGCCCCCTGAAATGGCTAAAATTGCAGATTTTAGCCTTGTGTTCACGATAGCGCTTTCATTTCTTATTTGATTTGAACCAAACTTGCACTTAACTTGTATCTCTATTAGATCTCGGTTCCTTTCGAAAACCAGCCATATTGCACGATGGGTCTTGGAGTTATGCCCCCTGAAATGGCTAAAATTGCAGATTTTAGCCTTGTGTTCACGATAGCGCTTTTATTTATTTTTGCATGTTCACCAAACTTGTTTAACTCACCTCACCGAATTTCTAGAAAATTTGTTCAAATTATGGCCCCAGGGTCAAAATTGGCCCCGCCCCAGGGATTACTTGTTTTTTTACATAGGATAATCTTTAAAAATCTTTTTATCTGAAACTACAATGGCTAGATTTTAGATATTTGGTGTGTAGTATTGTCTAGTGGACTCTACCAAGAATATACAAATCGTGGCCCTGCAGTCAAAATTGGCCCCGCCCCAGGGGCTACTTGTTTTACATAGAATTATAGAGGGAAATCTTGAAAAATCTTTTTGTCTGAAACTACAATGGCTAGAGTTTAGATATTTGGCGTATATCATTATCTAGTTGACCTCTACCAAGATTGTTCAGATCATGGCCCTGGGGTCAAGACTGTCCCCGCCCCAGGGGATACTTGTTTTTACATAGACTTATATAGGAAAAACTCTTGATTTAAAAAATTCATAAAAAATAGAAGACATGATATTTGAACCTGGAGAAAAAAAATACGTATTGTGATTTTCATCAAGGATTGCTTTGGTCGAGATGTTGAGGGTGTGGGCCCAGCCGGGTTGGCCGAGCCTATATTGCACCATTATCTCCTGTGAAACTGTTGAGCCAAATTAGACAAATTTAAGGAAGCTTTACAGGAATGATCCTTGGGTGGTCCTCTACCAAAATTGTTCAAATAACATTTTCAGTCATTAACTTGTTCTCCTACAACCATAGTGCCTCATTGGCTTGTCAGGTGAGCGACCCAAGGCCACTTGGCCCTCTTGTTTAGATTTTTTGGTTAAAGATTTCTAAAGATTTTACTGGCAAAGCTCTAATTCAGAGTTAAGCAATGAGGAAAGTCGAGCGCGCTGTCTTGCGGATAGATCTGACTTGTTTTAATTCGGGGTGAGACAACTTAACCAAATATTTCTGATTTCTTGTTAAGATAATTTACTTTATCTAACTAATGCAATCAGTTTGATTATACAGATGCTTCACAGTTTACATGTCACAAATATATGTCACAGGTCAAAGTAAGTGCTATGAAATATAAATAAACATGATCATATTGCCTACTAAAAAATACAAAACCGTGCATATAAAAGGGTATAATTTATCAACTACAACAATGCTTACTTTTATTGATAAACCATTCAATCACGTTAATATTTGAAAGAACAGAAAAAATTGCCAATAAATTATTCTTTTCTCTTTTCAGAAGGGTAAGGTATATTATTTCATTATATGATGAAAAATCGTCATCGTATCCGAATAAAGCTTTAACACAGATAAACGCATACTTTTTAGAAAGAATCAGGGTATAGGCTTGTTTAGTTATGTAAGCTATATAAACTTGAATACCTTTACCCCGCAAAATAGAAACGATTTCAAGTACAGTTTGTTGTCTAACCTTCTATTGCACTTAACGGAAGATATTTCTTAAAGTGGCACGTACAAAAACGTTCACTGTCAAGAGCTTTGTTGACTTAATAAAACAAAAAGGGTATAAACTGGTATGGACAGTTTCCTGCACATTGTATCACCTCTCATCATGTGAAATCAAATGCCAACTTGATACCTTGAATATTTTTTATACGCCCGTTTGAAAACGCCCCGGGCGGATGGGCGGGTGGCGTCCACAGACCTTGTCCGGAGCATATCTTCTACATGCATGGAGGGATTTTGATGAAACTTGGTACAATTGTTCACCATCATGAGACGGAGTGTCTTGCGCAAGAACCAGGTCCCTAGATCTAAGGTCAAGGTCACACTTAGAGGTTAAAGGTCAAATTCAAGAATGACTGTCCGGAGCATATCTTTTACATGCATGGAGGGATTTTGATGAAACTTGGCACAGTTGTTCACCATTATGAGACGGAGTGTCGTGCGCAAGAACCAGGTCCCTAGGTCTAAGGTCAAGGTCACACATAGAGGCCAAATGATACAAGAATGAAAATTCAAGAATGACTGTCCGGAGCATATCTTTTACATGCATGGAAGGATTTTGATGTAGCTTGGCACAGTTGTTCACCATAATGAGAGGGAGTGTCGTGCGCAAGAACCAGGTCCCTAGGTCTAAGGTCAAGGTCACACTTAGAGGTCAAAGGATACAAGAATGAAAACTTTGTCCGGAGCACATCTTCTTCATGCATGAAAGGACTTTGATATAGCTTGACACAATTGTTCACCATCATGAGACGGAGTGTCTTGCGCAAGAACCAGGTCCCTAGGGGTAAGGTCAAGGTCACACTTAGAGGTCAAAGATACAAGAATGAAAACTTTGTCCGGAGCATTTCTTCTTCATGCATTGAGGAATTTTAATACAACTTGGCACAGTTGTTCACCATCATGAGACGGAGTGTATTGCGCAGAAACCAGGTCCCTAAGTCTAAGGTCAAGGTCACACTTAGAGGCCAAAGGTCAGATACAAGAATGACATTGTCCGGAGCATTTCTACTTCATGCATGGAGGGATTTTGATGTTACTTGGCACAATTGTACACCATCATGAGACGGAATGTCATGCATGGGTCCCTTCTTTTGAATTACTTCCCTTTGCTGTTACTATAAATAGCTTATATTGTAACTTTTTCATTACAAGTCGTAGGGAAAAATCGAGACCACTTTTCTGTAGTACAACATGCATGTTACAGCCAATTATGAGGTGTATTTTGAGCTATCTCTACCTGGTAAGGATTTTTATGTGGACTTGTAATTTTTTTTTTTTTTTTGGATTTTTTTTTTCTCTTTAAAGATTAACTTCCCCTAGTTGTTACTATAAATAACTTACATTGTAACTTCTTTATAATTGACCGTAGGGAAAAACCAAGACCACTTTTCTGTGGTACAACGTTGATGTTATTTTCAAATTTTGGGTGAATTTTAACCTGGTAATGATTTTTTTTGTGGACTTAGAAAAATAAAAGAATTACAATAATTTCTAAAAAAAAAAACAAACATTGTAAACAACTAGAAAATAAAATATCCTTTGCAAATACAGGTGCTAGTGTAAAGAAATTTGCTGTGACAGGCGTATATTGTGACATTCTGGCACTCTTGTTCACTTATGTACAGGACAAGCATAATTTAATATGATAAAATAATGTGGTTTGTTTGTGTACAATTACTTAAATTGTTCTCTTAAGAAACAATCCCTTAAACAATTTCTTGGAAACTCTTTTAAAATGTATTTAAAGGGGATAATTTAAAAGTGACAAACTGTGGACCTATAAGAGTTATGTTTTCTTTTCCAGTAAATGTATCTGTCCCTGTATGCAGTTCATACATACTTCTTTTCCCATTTGTAGCGTTCAGGACAAATACATTTGATAAAGGGAGATAATTGGAAAAAGTAAGCACGATGGCAACACTTCCTCCCTACGTACCTTGTCATAATGTGAAAAAGTTCCACAAAATCCCTTAGATAATTTTGGAGTTGTCATAACACAAATAATAATTAAAGGAAGGTTATTATGAAGAAAGCAATGTTACGTAATGGTTCTTGTACACAAAAACGTCTCTTAATGTCCTCTAATTTTGAATGCAGATTGAATAAAGAAGAATAAATAAGATAAGTCGAAAAGGTTCTTGTACACAGCAATTTCTCTTAATGTCACCTATTTTTGTCTTCGTATGCAGTTCCCTTCGCACGCTTACACCAAATGCCACTAAGGATGATCAAAGTAGATGTTTGGTAAAATCAAACAATATATTGATATCAATGTCATGGTCAAGGGGCATTTTTCACCAACCGCATGCTAATACAGCATTTTCTTTTCAATGTAGATGTGTGGGGCATATGTATATAAATGACAACTATATGTATTATATAATTCATGAAGAGGTATGTACTGTATGGCCATATGTATATAAATTATAACTATAAAAATGATATAATACATGAAGAGGTATGTACTTTAAAATTGTCTGGAAATCTATAATTGCTGAATGCTTTCAAATGTTAATATCTGCATTTTAATGAACGAATGTGATTTTATTTTTATATTGGTAAGAAATAAGAAATAAAAATGTAATTAAATAATATAATAATATCACATTTAAGGATAGTAATTAATAAACAAATGAAATGCAAGACCTTTATATAGTATTAATGAATAAAACAATAGGGAAAGTTAATACTAGTGTTGGTCAATGCAGATCTACACTGCATATTAACGTATTGTATTGCAATCATAACAATGCTGTATTACTTGTATATACAATAAAGTTGTGACTTGTGTCTGTGTTCATATTCTGGAAATGTAATATTGTTAATAGCTTTTCTATATATCTATCAGAACCAATCGTAATTTCGTTTTTGAATTAGTTCTAAAACAGATGAAAAACACATAGTTTATACTATATGATATAAAAGGGATGTAATTTCATCTACAAACAAAAAGGAAACTTAATTTAGGTGCATGTGACCTTGACTTTGCACATGTCATATTGTTTATAATAATGAATATTTAAGTGGCGTATATGGAACATACCAACAAAAATAGCAAGCCAATATATGTATTATGTAAGGATGATGTCGGCTGTATGTGGGAGTCACTAAAACATTATAATAGTGAATATTTAAGTGGCGTCAGTGGAATATACCAACAATATGTATCATGTAAGAATGATGTCAGCTGTATGTGGGAGTCACTAAAACATGTACAATATACTTGTAAACTCATGATTACAGAACAATAAACAGTATTGTAAAATAATTCGTTTATGTGAAGTTAGCAGAATAGCAGCAAAGGGCAATGAGTTCATACAAACTTTCGGAACTATTTAACTGCGTTCCTATATGAAAACTCATCTAGGTTATCGGTATATAACACAACATTTACTTGTTTGATATAAAAGTTTTTAAAAAGGTAATGTTTCTTGTTTAAAGTGGGTAGTGGACGAAAATCCCCACCTGTAATGAATGGAACAACTTATTTCCAGGGGAGCCCATGGCAGGTGAATATTTACCTGCCAAGCATCCAGTCTAGGCCGATAGTTCTGGAAACAGTACCAGTACTGAACACTAGTCGGGATATCAGCCGCGACCTTGAATCGAACCCGGACCACTGGAGTTGTAACCCAGCCTGGTATCCACTGCGCCAATAACTAATAACTCTATATCTATAGGGAGTTTTAATGAACAAAGGGCATGATCTAATTAAGTAACGTATGTACAAATAAGCTTAAAAGTAATTTACATAAAGAATTATTCAAAAATCATTTAGAGATGCTTGTTAACTAAGCACTGAAACTTATTGCTCATTGTGTAACTTTGAAAAGTTTGTCAGTCTTAAGTGTTATAATGTAACTTAGATTTTGGTGAAATAAATGATATGCTAAACAAATCATGATATACTAGTACTCAGTGGTAGACAGCCATTGCTCAAAGTGTAGTAAATTGTGGGATTAAATTTATGTAAAAGCGACTTGTAATAAGAAGTCATAAATATAAAAAAGAAATCGAATTATACCTGTGTTATGCAGTACATTTTTTCAAAAGTTAATATAAGTATCGGTACATACGTTACCATGAAAGCATGCTGAAATAAAACAAGAGAACCGCCTTGCTGGCTATTTTAAGTCCAAAAGGAGTCATAATTACTGTACTTGCTGTGCGGAATCAGCTTTAAATGGCGAATAACTACTCCAAGTTTTAAAGCAATAGCTTTGACCGTTAATGAGAAAAGTTGACCTAAACGTGAAATTTAAGCAAGGAATCTGATATTTTCTATGTCCAAAAGGGGTCATAATTCTTGCAAAAGCAGAATGGAGTTATGTTTCTTGCTTTACTGAGTCAGCTTTTGTTGGTTGATAAGAGTAGCACGATAGAGTTACGCGTCTCGCTTTATAGAGTCAGCTATTGATGAATAACAAATGTTGCAAGTTTTAAAGTAATAGCATTGATAGTTAAGGAGAAAAACTGACCTAAACACAAAACTTGAACAAGAACTTTGATATTTTCTTTGTCCAAAGGGGCCATAATTATTGCAAAATGCAGGATGGAGTTATGTTTCTTGATACACAGAGTCAGCTTTTGATGGTTAACAAGTGTTGAAATTTTAAAGTAATAGCTTTGATAATTTAGGAGAAAAGCTGACCTAAACATAAAACTTAAATAAGAAATCTGATACATTTATGTCCAATAGGGGCCATAATTCTTGCAAAAAGCAGAATGGAGTTATGTTTCTTGCTGTGCATAGTCAGCTATTAATGGTGAACAAATGTTGCAAGTTTTAAAGTAATAGCTTTGATAGTTTAGAAGAAAAGCTGACCTAAACATAAAACTTAACCCGGCAACTCTGACGCAGACGCCGACGCCGATGACGATCAAGTGATGACAATAATTTTTTAAAAAATAGATGAGCTAAAAAGGAACCCCATATTCTATAACAATGTAGATATCTGTGTTAAATTATATACAAGATATGCAGACAAAGGGAATATACAACTATCAAAGATTATATGTTGTGCTGGACATGATATATATTGATGATATCGTAAGTGTCAAGGAGCTGAGGTGTGCTTTAACAAGTACATAATACGGTAAATATTAATCTTAATGTCTGTTGATTGTGACCATCTGCTAATATGTTTTCTATATAACTAAACAATCCCTTAAGCAAGTAGGGTACCAAAGACCTTTTGACAAAAGCTTTGTAACGATCAACTGACGTAAGTACTATTTAGACCACTGAATAGAAAGTAATGTCATTTAGTGTTTAACGATATGGTTCAGACAACTAAATTCAATAAAGTGAGATAATCTAAAAAATGAGCGAGAAAGACTCATAATTTTATACACTTCAGTTTTTTCCTTTTAATGGTCTTTATCGTTGTGTGAAATTTCAACCAAAATGATTAGCTAAATTTAGAGTTATTCTTTGGATTTATATGTAAATTTAATAAAGGGAGATAATTCAAAAAGTAAGCTAGATAAATTTATTGTACTTATAAAAAGCACTTTCCTTCATGTCCTTAATCTTTGTATGAAGTTTGAATAAATTCCATTTGTCACTTTTAGATAACATATTAATAGTATCTGTAGATGACATTGTCTCAACGTAAATAGATAAAGTGCATGATCTTTGACCCTAATTTCAGACATTGTTTCTATTTGTCATGTTCTGTTTTAGCTTTGCATCAATTCTAAATGACTAAAAATAGTTTCATATTACATTTAGAGTACAATTTTCCAGAAAAATTGCCAGTACATAATCATTGAAATAAAAGCAACACAAAAATTCGCAAAATCAGAATTTCATAGCATGACTTTTTGACCCTTCTAATTTACATAAAACATTGTTATATTTTTAGGAGACAGCTATCAAAGTAACCGGTAAGGTTCAAGCTTCAACAAATATGTTGTTTTCGGCCCTCATAAAATGATTTCTAGAGCACTTTTGTCACTAAAACCACCTGACTATGAGGAATGTAGACTTATAAAACCGAGCCTGCAACATTTTCGTTTTTGTCGTGTTGAGCGACCTGTGAAGTTTCCACTTTTCTCTATTTTATAAAATGAATATATTCTTAGACAGATTGAATGAAGATTTTTTTCCGTTCCGTATGTACAGTACCACTAAACACATAACTCACAGAAATGTCAAAAACAAAGATAAAATGATCATTTATCTTTGACCTAATGTAGCATAGAAAGGCAAATATGAATATCGTGCTAATTACGGAAAATCATATATACCTGAGAGAGTAAATTTTGATTTTTATAATTTTCTTAAATGTTACCAAATGTTCAAAAAACTAACGGCTTAACTTTCGATTACTGTAACAGCTATTTTTTCAAAACGGTGAAATGAAATGTACACGGTATATGTGATAGAACGACCCATTAAAAATTTGGCACTTAAAGAGAATTTCTATAGTTTTTTTCCTTTCATAGAATTTTTTTAAATTCACATATATGATAGGAAAATTTGTGCTGAAAACAATGAACAAATAAAAACAATAGGTCACCAGGCTTGTTTTTGTGAAAAATTGTTTTGAACACACCCACTGTTGCTGAAACTGCCAGCGATTTTTCAACATTTTCATAATTTTCTGCTTTTTTATAAATACCAACCAAAATATACATCCAGGCAGCACAATACGGTTTTTTCTTTTTACAGATTTTATTATATACTTACTTGATATCATAGTCATATCTGTAATACTCAATCCTTACAATAATGGGTACAAATGAAAAAAAATATTGTTTCATATTTACTTTTGTGAACTTTTTTCAATGAAAAATACCCATAGTGAAGAATTTTTTTTTTAATTTTGAGAAAACTCTTTCATAGAATTTTTTCTTTTTCTTCTTGTGTATAGATAATTGTATTGTGAGCATAAAAATGGCTAAAAATATATGGGTCACCAGGCTAAATTTTATGTTAAGACCGCTAGAATACAACACCTGTTCGGACGGAAATGGCGCGAACCTGGCCAAATTGATTACATGTATGTCTGCTAAAAGTTAAAAAAAAGTTTTAAAAATTCTTAATTCCTTCTATAATTGAAAACTAAATAATCTGAAAGGTGATATTGTCTTATCAGTACTAAGTCAATTATCTTACATGATATGAACAACACTGTCTTTGTACTAAAATGCGATGTGAAAACACAACTACAAAAATAGCAAGATACCTGTCAGGCATGATACTTGTCAATACAACATAAACCAGTATCAACATTTGATTACTGATATCACTTATCAAAAATGTTATTTCATTCAAAATTCCTCATATTTAAGATTGTCTGTAACATGTTTCAACAAATGTTGACTTCAGTTCAGTTTTCCATAGAAAGTGTCGGCTGCGCAGAAAGATGCGCATAAAAACTATAGGAATTCCCTTTAAACCATTGATAACTTGTCCCTTTTCTTGAGATTTTATTCGACTGTCCTGTGTTTTGATAGAAAAGTTAAAAGGACTGGCAGTAAATGATCATTCTTTTAAAAGGAAGTTAGGTAATGTTATGAACATAAGAATTTTTGTTTCTTAACTATCTTAAAATCGCGAAATCAAACATGCCTGAGCCAGGAATCGAATATAGGCCTCCTCGGCAATAAATATATTTAAACGTTCTTTCCAAATTCACTACGGAGGAATTCGTACTTATCGACAGCTAAATATGAAGATGTAGAATAAAGAAAATTTGCCTCTTATACCCTGTGGCAAAACTTTTCCAATTTTGAATGGAAAAATAAGTTAAACACAACTAATATTCTTGTGTTTCCATAACACAAAATCTATAATCTGTCAGTAACTTAGTTTGAAGGTGAAGAATATAGCACCCATTTCCTGATATCTGAAAACAAAATTCCTTTTTTGTTGTCGTGCGATCTGGAGGTCACACCAAATTTCCTGTGTTTTTCTTTAAATTTCCTACATTTGATAATGTTATGTATCAGTGTTTGTCCATGAAAATATTACTACATATTTCATATGTTTGTGGTACTTTTGTAAAAACGAGACTTTCCAAAATCTACCATATGAGAATCCTTATCAATATTTCAAAATGACACCGCGCCTCAAATAAAATGTTGAATGTTGCACACAATGTTTCAAATTTATTAACTTGCTGCCTTTTTATAATATTTCATATGACAATGCAGCGATTCAATGGACGTCAGTATAAATGAAAATAATGCGAATCCGAACAAAGAGCAACAACAGGAACAATGTTTACTTGAGGGAAGACTAGTGAAATCTGTAGAAATGTCTATAGGGATAAAGTACTGTTGCGAGGTTCTGAATGGAAAGGCTTTTCTATTTGGTGGCGAAACAATCATTGCACTACTGGATACAAATACATTCGCCAAAAAGGAAATAAGTCTTACTTATAATGCCAGCGATGTATCTTGTATTGACGAAAAGCAAATTGTCATTTTTATGTCAGAGCAAAAATGGATGCTAAACGCGAATGTAAGTAGTTTCGATATTGAGCTTGGGACTAAAAGCTTTATACCGGTGGAGCACAACTGGACACGTTTAGCTAGAAAAGGAACTCAGTATGTTATGTGTACTGAAACTGCTGTTTTCATATACAACCTTGTATGGGAGAAACTTGGTACCATTTCTCATTTGAATAATAAGCCTTTGTTTACAGAAGCACCTCGGAGATCTTGGAGATCATATTCTAATCTTTATAAGGTCAAGAACACTATCCGTGATATAGTAGTAGGAGATAGTAACATAATCATTGCATCTGAAGAGAAACTGGTGGTAACAGACAAGGTAGGAAATATAAAGAAAACATTTAAACCAGGTGGAAACATCACGTGCTTTGATGGCAGCCGGATATTTGTTTATGGAAATGGAAGAATAAGCATTGTCAAAGACACTGGAAAATTCATAGGAATACTTCTCCAAGACAGGAAAGAAAGTTTTTCGAGCTCATATTGCATTCATTACGGACAAATATGTAAAAAATTGCTTGTTTCAAGGTCGGGGGGAGTCAACATATTTTCTGTACAGTGATAACTTATCATTTATATCGTTCAGCAGAACTCTTTACTCGCTTCAATGATGATCACGGGTTTATTACTACATCTGAAACAAAATGAAAATGTAAAAATAATGACATGATGTGGATTGATGCTAGATGCCTTTAACACATGCAAAAATTTTTTACGTGATCTTAGATATATTTGGAAGCAAATACGTGATATCCGAAGGAATTGTTTTAGATTGTTACATATTAGTAGAAATAAATTTTCAAAACGTTTGCTAAGTGTTAGATCTACTTTGTGTCTAAAAGAAAAGTAAGTGAACTGATAAAGAGAATTATAAAGCATATAGCTGGAGTTATTATATTCTTTTAGAAATTCTGGGTGTAAACATGATTATGAATAAATACGATCTAAATGCAATCATTTGAGCGTATTTTGGTAAAAATATCTAAGACTCAACTTCAAAACAAACGCTCAAATACACTCATGTGCCGAATCTAAGCTTTCACAAAAAATGTTAATGAATATGATAACTTCTTTGCAAATTAACTAGCGGTATCGTCTTAGACGCTCTTGAGTTATGACTCTTGAATTATTCAAAGTTATAAACATTGACCGTGTCCACCGGAACTAAACAAAATTTATTACAAAATATGCGTATTTATTATATCTAGACCAAGTTCGATAACCAGCAAGATATGATTATAATCTCCAGAGTTATAGCCATAAATTACTATACGTGGTGAACTTTTAAGCTCACCTGAGGCTCATGGTGAGTTATTTTGATCGCTCATTTTGCGGCATCAGTCCGTCCACTCGTCCGTCTGTTCATCCGTCCGTCCTTCGTCCAGCGTCCGTCCACAATTTCCTCCTCTGAAACCATTGGATGGAGGTTGATGAAACTTGGTCTGAATATATCTTTGGTGATCCTAATTCAAATTTCTTCAAACGGTTCAACTTGGTTGCACATATGGGCCGCCAGAGTTAAAAGAAGAAAAAAATCAACATCTCATCTTAAACCGCTGCTCTGATTGCAAAATATTTTCTTTTTTCCCTATATGTATGTATTGGAAATTTTAAAATTTTCTTGCATGAAACTGGTGGCCCCATTTTATAATAAGTTTACAAAAATGGTTCATATGTAATCCTCTGTCAAGATCGCTTAAATTATCATTATTTATAACAAAATGGCCGCCAGGGGACGTGGTCTCTTTTCCTAATATGAATATAGTGGAAATTTTAAAAATCTTCTTGTATGGAACTGTTTGCTCGATGTTTAAATAGTTTTGCACAAATGGTATTGTGTGACCATCTATCAAGATTGTTTAAATTCTTAAGATGTGTAACAATTGTTGATTGGCCAACTGGAGGCGTAGTGTCTTTCCCTATATGTATATTGAAAAAATATTCTAGTATGAAACTGCTCAATTTTGGCATAATCCCACACAAATGGTCCTTTTGTGACCATCTCCCAAGATTGTTCAAATTATTTTAGTTCGTCAAATTTTTTTGTCACTTTTTCACTGTGAGGAAGCCATCCAGCTGGCATACGGAAGGTCGGTGGTTCTATCCAGGTGCCCGCTCGTGATGAAATAATGCACGGAGGGGCACCTGGGGTCTTCCTCCACCATTAAAGCTGGAAAGTCGCCATATGACCTATCATGTGTCGGTGCGACGTTAAAAAAACTTTTTTACTGTAAGTATATATTTGGAATTTTAAAATATTGTTGTCAGAAACAGCAGGCCTTTTCGAAAATGATATTTCACAAAATTAATGTTTCTTGGGTGACGCTTCATCGTAGAACGTATTCTATTTAATCGAAATTCATTTCAAACAGTTTTTTTTACTTTCCCCTTATTATATTTTGTACAAACTTTACAGATCTTCATGTTTGATATTGTCATATCACATCATTGCACCAATGACTTACCAAACCACAACCTCCCGCCATCATTTCCCCTAAGTCTTTCATTACCTGATCATTTCCTACCCGGACAAAAAAGAAGAAAGCACCTAAACTCAGGTGAGCGATATAGGTTCATCTAGACTTTCTTGTTTTCGTTTATCTAAATATCCTTAAGATTTTTCATCTAAGTCAAGTTCGATAACGAAATAGTTTTGGCCAGATTCATTAGTCTAAAAAGATACTGCGCTTGAAATTACGAAAATTGACAATGTCCTTTCAATAACTAGAGCAGTTCTTCTTTTATCGCAACCATTTATACGGAATATGTATCTTTGTGAAATATTAATTACGTTTGATAACCAGCCAGTACGGGTAAGTATGTCTTAAGTTACGGCCTATTTGAGAAGTCAGAATTGCGAAGATTGAAGGTGTCATTTCAATTACTAGAGCATTTGTTTGATCTCTGCAAGAATGAGACATCCACAGCTGAATGGTTAAGATTGCTGACTTTGATTACTTGCTGCCCCTCCTACTTGTGTCTGTTCGAAAACTTGCTTAAGACGTGTCAAATTTCATGTCATGAGGACATTCAGTTGTATGGGTGGTTCTTTCTAGGTGTCTGCACATGTCCGAAATATTCGCAGGTAAACCTTGGAACATCAATTATTGTAAAGTCCTCGAAAGTCGATATATAAAATATTGGTTATGTTTGAAAACCAGCTAGCTGAGACAAGTTTCCCTTAATTATAGCCCTTGAATTTGTCTAACTTGCAAAACATGACATTGTCAGCTTAATGAATAGATGGCTGGTATTTTGTCGACTTAAAAGTTCGTGGTTCTTGTATAAACGGTTCTTTTGTTACGGCCTGCTTGCAGCCGATAAAGCTGTTCTCGCTATTTGCACCCTCACTGGTGGCTCTGGCCAGTTTTATTGCGTGTGAGAGAAAAAAATATTTTTGGTCCCTTTTGGATAGTCAGGAAAGTTCAAACTGTAAACAATATAGCAAGGGTAAATGCAATAAGGGCCGTTCATGTATATTGTAATGAAACAATGCCACCTCTTGATATATCATTACTGTTCAAACTATGAAAATGTATCATAGTACAAATTTGGAGTATAATGAGTAAGTGATTTATCTAATTAATCTGTACAGAAGATCCGAGACATATCCAAGGAGTATTTTAAGGTCGCCAGTTTGTAATTGATTATGTACCTTGAACCAGTTAATATGTATCAATTAAAACAGGTAAGAAAGAAACAATGTCTGATTGACTCATTATCTTTTATTGTTTACTTTATTATGAAATCACAAGTATGAATTAACGTGAGACACTACTACATGTTAGGTCTGGGATGGAGGGCAGTAACGCTTACCATGCATGCACCCCTAGACATTTTGTCATAAGTACCACATTGCGTGGCATCAGCAAATCTGTGAAATTAAACAAAAATGTTTGAAAATTGTCAAAGGATTCAGGGGATGCATGTAAGACGTTATTGTCCTCCTCCCTAAACCTTATCTTAGCGGTAATAATTTACTTTGTATGGCAATTCTACTTTAAAGCTGAACGTTTCTGCACGCATGTCAATTTTTTTGAAATTTAGAAAAATGTTATATTAGTTAGAAATTACATAAAAAAAGAATTTTAAAGTTATAATGCACGTTTTAGGGAAAACAAAACAAGGAAGAATATCCAACAGGGAAAGCCACGTTCCAAAAACGTAGCCTCCCTCCCACGAACAACACTCGCATGCCACACACACACACACACACACAAATAAAAACACAAGGACAAAACAAACAAATACAGGAATAAAGTGAGGCACCGCCTTTGAACGGTCAGTGGCAAAACCACCACTAGGGATTTTAAACCGGTTAATGGTGCACATTACCTCACTCTTACCCCCACCATGTTCCAGATTCCAAAGACAGTGTAAATAAAAGTTATACCCGCCAGGTGAAACTCTAACATACGTAAAGGCAACAGGAGGCATGTAATGTAAAACACAAAAATGCTCTTGTATATATATATATATATATATAAATGCAATCCTTAAGAACTTTAAACGTATGTACTCAATGCCTTTGCAGAAGACAGAGCAACAAGGGAAACACCCTTAAGGGCCCGACGAAACGAATTTTATCTATAAAAGACACTTTTCTTATATTTAAATTATATTTCTTTTCAATTTGAAAACATGATAATATTATTATATGCACATATTTTGATGCATTTAACATTAAAATCAGCTTTCCGGCCATTTTGTGCGTAAGACGGAACAACTGCCACTTGATCTAAAGCATGTTCTCCCTGACTATACACGGACGTCGTCAAAACAGCGGCCGGTTATCACCAAGCAGCAATGACGTAACTTTCGCGCCTTTCCTTTTGCTGTTCTTACGAAATGAACGCCATAATTTTCAATGGAAAAGAATAGGGCGAATGTAAATATATAAG
>NW_026458975.1:0-71842 GCF_021730395.1 Mercenaria mercenaria | reverse complement strand
TGCCAGAAATACGGGATATAAAATAATTTGAATATTTAAAAATACGGGAACTTATATTTTCCCGTATATATTCTTTGTATAACAACTCCGTAATATTTCCGTATATTCGGATATACGGGGTATTACTAAGTTTGTATATATTGAAAAAAACAGGGATTACATTTCCCGTATAGTCTTCGTATACAACTCCGTATATTTCCCGTATATGCCGGAAATACGGGATTTAAATAATTTGTATATTTCGAAAATACTGACGATATATGTCCGTATATGCTTGGTATACAACTCCGTATATTTTCCCGAATATGCCGGAAGTGGAACGGGGTTTAAAAAATAATTTATTATATTTCAAAAATACGGGATTGCACTCAATTGTGTAGTGAAAATAATATTCTCCTGCCATTTCAAAGGTCAAAAAAAACGTTTTTGCATGTTTTCGAACCTTGTACGTGTATGGTAGAATTAATGCCAATATTGAAAGAAAAGAAATGTTTTAATAACTAATATGAACATGAACTGAAAATAAGCATTCACGGACCAAAACAGGTATAAATTTAAAATCAAACATGAATGAATCCATCATATTTATCTAGCGCGTTCCCCGATTTATTTTTAAAAACATTTAATCTAAATAGCCGATTTGGAAGAAAAGAAAAGGATTAATCAATTCAATTCACCCTATTTAATTTTGTAGTGATAAATACATCCGTGGATCATCGCCAATTGTAAAAATCTAATGCAAGCATAAATTAACTCCTTTTTTTCTGCACATTTACCAACGCTTGTGCATAAACTAGTATGCAAATATTTATAGAAAAAAAGAGGAAATAATCCATTTATATTTTGTCTGAAAAGTATATAAGACATGTATTGATACTTTACTGTGAAATCAATCCAATAATTTTTACAGAACGAAAAATAATCAGAAAACTGTGTGTCTGCGTCCAAGATCGAACAAACGCCTTTCGATCGATTTAGAATACAGTAACGTCTTGCTAACCGACCGATAGGTCATTTTTGTGTTTTTGTTGGGAATTAACGTTGCGCGGACACACTTATTGGTCCTTTAGCGCTTTTCCTGTTTTCTTTGTGGAGAATACCCAGGTGCCCTAACGTGCAATTAAATCATCGTGACGAAGCAGAGCACCTGCTTAATGTCTTCCTCACATGGAGAATTTTAACACTCTGGTGAGGCTTGAACGCCGCATTCGGTGATGGGCCACTCGTGGTTTGAAGTCATCGATCTAAACCACTCGACCACGGAAACCCACTCCAGGTGGGTCGAATCTTTAAACCATAGCAATTTTTGGTAATAAAGATAGCAACATAATCTACCGAAGTCATTTCATTTTTAATATAATTCAAAGAGCTATAAATAATATATTTTATACCTTTTTGTTCAATTTTCACTTTCAAAAACTGTTTACTTTAATTATATATCATTAAGCGAAAATATTTTCATATCCCGTTGACATCTGTTTCGAAGTAATTCTGCAGATTTTTATTTTTTCTGTGTGGGGGCGCACCGTGTTAGCTACCACGTGCGTAAGTGGTAATTCACTCACGTGCGCGGGTGATAACTATCACGCCGCAAGTGACAGCACGTATACTACCATGTGCCCACATGTGATAACTAACACGTGCGCACGTCTTAGCTGATCATGAAAAAGCGTGAAAGATCTGCAATTTTTCTAAATGGATGTCTTTTCATAAGGAAGTGATTATATATAGCTAGCTGTAATTTACGAAGTAAGTGTTTTCTTGTTTTTGAAAAAAGGCTGATATCTCGATTAGTTTCGTTGGTAATATTCACGTTCGCACTGGTCCAGCTAACAAACTGCGAACGTGATAGCTATCAAATGCAACTTGTTAGCTAAGATAGTTATTACTGCGCACGTTTAATCAACACATTCGCAAGCGTGGTATCTAACATGTGCGAATGTGGTGCTAACACGTGGCACGTGATAAATAAAAATGTTTCCTATTCCCCTCTATTTCACTGTAGTATACACTGTGCAGACTATTTTTATTCCTCGTGGATGTAGGGTCCATTAGTATTGACCTAGCACATATGAATATTTTGTATATTTCCCTAAATTCATTTCTTCAATGTCCAAACATAAATAGCGTACGATATTACATATAAACTTCTTAGTTGATATTATACTATCGCAAGTGCAGGGTAGCTGAGCGGGCGTTAAAGCGTTTAGCTTGCCAATTCAGGGTAGTGGGTTCGAGTTTTGGCCATACCTTTTCCCTAAATTTATTTGCAAACTTTCCACTTATTTGTGCAAACGCACCGTGATATTTATGTCCCTTTATGAGGGGAGTTATCATATTCACCCGTTTAAAAAAAGTCAATTATTTAAAATATTCTAGACAAAAAGACAGACATCATTACCAGTCAAAAGTGGCGTATACTATAAGAATAAAATACTTTAAGAGAAAAAATAAAATTATAAAGATAAAACGTAGCGAAACATCTCATTACTTTACTTTAAAGCAATGATACCGTGGTAACGTGGATGGCGTGACACTGATTGACTGTATAGGATACAAATATTGCTTAAAAATTTAACGAAAACGCTCGAAAAATATTGGCAAAAGATTAATTAGTGTCTTTCATTAATCAAATGATATTAGCATTTTAACACTGATTTACCCAGCTCCAACGAAAATAAACTGTACATAAAATTTCTCCGAACATTTATTAACTGCTACATTAACTGAAAATAATTGTAAGCAAATTAACTAACTCAGAATAGATAGCCCATGTACCACCTAAGCCTGTAATCCAGTCTGACAATTTCCTAACATTTTTTCACCTGCAAATTGACAATATCAGAAACTCGAATGAATGCCAATTAACACAAATTAGCGCAAATTAATTGAGGATCTTTAATGCATAGATATTAGGTATCCAATCAGTTGCCAACACGCTTTTAATTGCTTTAACAAATTCAGAAGCGTCATTTTAATTTTGTAATCTTAATATAAAAAAGAAATTCAGAATAGCCGTTAAATAGTTCATCATTCCATTCATTCATTCGATTGATCATTTCTTCACACTAATCATTTAAAACTATTATTTCATTCATTCTTTCCATCCGATAAGTCCTACAAGGATTGTCCAGTTCTCTAAAAAGTTAGATGTTTGCAAGTGAATGAAATAAAAAAAAAAAATACGTGCAAAAATCATTTGAATGAATACCATTGGGTTAACCGTTTACACGCAGGTTAAAGTTGAAAGGACAAAAACAACCTCCAGATAGACAAGTTTTATTTCGAAAAGCTAGGTAATCCGAGGCTAGCTTTAAGAATGAATAGAGCGGCACGCATCGTCATTCATTCGAATAAAACTGGAATCTCTTCGGAAAAGCATTAATAAAGTTAATAATTACAATCTTTTATTTTTAGAAAATGGGTACCGGTAATCTGACAAAATCAACGCAATTTTCTAGATGCACTTTTGCAAAAAATTACAACATCTCTTGCCTCTGTCTAGAGAAGAAAATGTTTTTCTCTGCGAAAATATCGAGTGTCAAGTATGAAGAAAGTAATACTAGTACAGATTAAATTATCTCCTACAGACTTTGTAAGTCAATGTAAGACGTTGTGATGCGTACTTTTTTTTTTTTCAAAGTATATATAAAAAAAGGTTGGGTAAATAATAAAAATTTATATTAGTAGAATTGATTATTAATCTGAAAGTATAAGAATTTTATGAGTGACCTAAAATACATACATACTATAGATTCTTTTGGCATTTAACTCATTTTTAGTAACATCTTTAAAAACGGATAAAGCGGGGAGAACAAATAATCCAATTTGTCGATTTCCGTACAAAGTGTTGTTGTTTGTATCACGGGGGTGGGGGTGGGGTGAATCGATAACTAATAGCTTTGGTCTTTATAATTTTTATTTATCTGATGCATTTACAGGGCAAAACGTTTACTAACGATTACTTGAATGAAGTTTAAATTAATATCAAATGAAATGCGAAACAAGTCGAATATGTAATAATACTTTATTTATTGTCAAATAAAAGTAATAATTAGTAATATGAAATATGGTAATCTAACATATTTAAAATCGTACATATTAAACATCTAAAACAAAACATATACTTTCAGGACCATACATGTACAAACAATAGTAATTGCTCAGCTTAGGTCTGTTATTTTAAATCGATTTTCAACGGACCATTTTGACCATAATTAACAAATTAATAGTTGACGATTATTTCCGATTGACTGGTATTTTTTCAGTTTCTCTGTTTTACTCCATTTTACAGCTGTAACTCTCAAACTATGACCACTCAAACGGTCTTTTTTTCAGCAGGGGGCGCAAAATGATGTACTTAATAGGTTAACCAAAAAACCATTAAAAATAACCTATCACTTGTTAGTAAGTGGGTTTAACATATTTATATGACCCAGCTTGCATAACACTACACGGAATATTTCTTAGTCCCCAGGCAATATTGTAAATACATAATGAAATTTAAAGGGTGATTAAAAATTTGACACAATTAAAATAATCTTATTTTTGTGTATCTGTATGCAATCTTGGGTTAATAAAAAATAAATTTAAGAAATAACGCAATGTTTAACGAATACAAAAAAAAGGCACTGGCCTCCAGATCTTCCGACAAGAACAGAAAAAAAAAAATTAAATTGAGCCGTGCCAAGAGAAAACCAACATAGACTAGTTTTCGACCACATGGATCGAGACCAACCTGCGCACCGCGCAGATCTGCTTAGGATCCATGCTGTTCGCAAACAGTTTTTCCTAATTCCAATAGGCTATGAAAGCGAACAGCATGGAACCTGACCAGACAGCACGGATTTCGCAGGCTTGTTCTCGTATCCATCTGGTCGCAAACCCACTAATGGTAGGTTTCTCAATGCACGGCATTATAATTATTTTAGATATATGGATATTAATGGTGTATAATTATGCTACGTATACTGACAAGACTATAAATGTTTCGGAAACACATGAAATTAGATGTTAAAGACTAATTTTTACGGATAACTATAAAATTGTATATTTAACGCGCATTAAAACCACTAAACCCTCCTTGCGTATAATGGTAAACGACAGTTGGAAAACTTCTTTATTGCCGCTCGACTGTCCCAGGTTCGTTTCCCAGCGCGACCATCTTTTTTTTCTATATATGACAATTTTTAATAGTTTATAGAAACAAAATGATTTCTATTTTAAGTTTCATAATGTGTACAACTTCAGCTTAGAAGGTATCCTTGATGAACTGATGTTCCTGCTTTTTAAAATCGAACCTCCGTTCATATTTTACTCCGTAGATGTTATTTTGTAGAATTTAATCTCAAGCATATATCCGGTGCATTTAAGGAATATTGATTAAGGAATATTAAAGCCGGTTTGCCTGGGTCTATATATTTCGAAAAAAACCCAAAAAACTTGTGAGAACAATAAACCTCTCGCGTGGTGAAGGTCTATCTTTGCATTCTACCGTTTTTCTGTTACTCCTAGCCAGGCCTTGTTCACATGCACGAATAGACATGCGCTCCGTGCAAAACCAATCTTTTTCTGAAAACCAAAGTGGTTCATTTATTAGTAATGAAATCGAGTATGTCCCTGTAAATTCGATCTTCAAACATTCAATCAAACTAGTACCATTTCATTCATTTTTACCACAGATTAGACATGTATACACAGTTTTACATATTTAATTATCAAATACTAGTATTTCCACGCAACTCCTAATATGAAATAATGTAAATTTAATATTGATTACCCTGATTATTATTTATTATATTATAGGTTAGGTTAATCAATGAGATTTGGATAATTTTTAAATCAATTTACAGATGCTTATAATTTATTTGAACATGATAAAAGAGATGGGACGTTTATGATGAATATTTTACCTTGTCTAAGAATCATTATCCTGACAGCGAGATTTGGAAATTCAGGAAACTCTCCAGATTTGTTTATCACCAAATATTAAAACGTTTAGAGGCAAATATTCGTTCAGGAACTTGTTCAGACACAAAGTTTAAGAGATGTTTTGAAATATATAAATTAAAAAAAAAAGCTTAACAACGCGACAGTTTATGCATTCTCTTCATCAGAATGTTCGTCCCCAAATCCCGTGGAAACCACGGTAGACCCTCTGGTTGCAGAATGCATTAAGTCACTCAGATATACTTTAACCAAACTGTACAAAAGATTTATTGTGCATTTTTGAACAAGTTCTAACACGGGAGGGATTGCGAAATGGCGGACAGGTTAAGAACACTAATTTAGCATAGTTTTACGTTACACTAGCGTTGGTTTAAAAATTATACCGGGGCTTGTAGTTTTGACATTTTGGGTAGGAATAAAATGTGGAAGGTCTATTTAGATTCCCATTACTTGCACTTTAATGTGCTTTTGAAGTTTTGTGACAGGTAAAAATCTCTCTTGAAAAAAGTACTCTCCCTCTCCCCGTATTTATGTAATACGTGGACAATTCAACAAAATGAGTGAGAATTGACCGACAACGTGGTGACGGCACTATGAACACCATGCATTTTAATATTAAATATAATTGGGAGAGAGATTTTCTAACGTAATATAACCATAAAATGCAAGATAAAACACTACATAGATAACTTGTATTATATATCAAACCGGCACGTTTAATGATATCTAAATTTCTTTTCGCGACGAAATGAAGTATGGCCGTTCTGACACTTAAATGATGTCGTTCATCTCCCCTGCCCACATTTCATTTATTCGCATAATTTTTTCACATCATTTTAATAGATATAATTATCTGTATCTATAATTCAAGAGTTCCATTTTTATAACTTTTAATGCGTGCATTTTTATTTTATTCCGGTTGACACAAGAGTTGTTTGACTGGAATCAGAAAACGGGGACGACTATTTATTTTCACGATAGAGAATATACTTATGTGTGAAGTTTCCTACAAGTTTGATCAACAGATGCAGACAGACATCCAGGATGAGCCCTTCGTTCTCAGTGGACATTTCGTACAACAGATAAAAGCTATATCCTATTTGAGGATCAGGAAACTGAAAATTTCCATGTGGTTCATCATTTGTAACCTGCTTACATATCGTGGTTCCAGTACCAAGAACCAACATCGTCTTTTTAAAGTAACAATCTTCGGAAACAATTTAGATGGGTGTTACTGCTCTTTTAGAAGATGGCAAATCGAAAAGCCTATAGCGGTAATCAGCAATCATGGGAATAACAAACATGTACAGACAAATAGTAAAAGAAGTGATACTCAAACTGATTGTTGATCAACCGCGCAGAATTAAATTGTGCGAATTGCTAGTTTTTCATTAGAAATGAAACATAATAAGATTAAGAAATGCTTCGTGTTTTTTTGATTACTCACATTTTTAATTCTGCTTAATTCATTGAACAAGAAATGACAATGATCATAACCGTTTGAAAAACTGGATTAAAAAAGTAATTTAAGTTGAATACAATGTAGTTAAATTCTGCACATTCTCCATTAATAACGATATGATTTTTTTCTCATACCTGTCTTTGACTTGCTTTTTTTTCTAACATACCGTCATTCCCCTGCTGTAGGTATCACCGGACATTCATTTTGTCAGTCATTCAGTATGTGGCCCATATACAAAATCAGTTTCCACATACAAAAAATACGGGATTTGTATACTACACATCATATACGGGAAAAGTCTGGTAAATATCTTTTAGAAATACTGGTTCCATGAATTCCCCGAAAAAGAAAACCAAATTCAGTCCCCTAAATGTGACACAAAAGGAATCTGTATACTCTGCATATCTTCATAAACGGGGAAAAAAACCCTGGCCCGTATATCAAAAACAACAGGTTCGTATATCCCCGTATATCAATGCAAATACATTCCGATACGAACAAGTACGGGATCCGTATATTGCGTATACCATGGATATACGGGACTATCCGTAGCCCGTATAGTAAAAAATACAGTTTCGTATTTTCCCCTATATGGACAGAAGTACCGGGATCCGTTATATTGCTATAGCAGCATATACGGGACTAGTCCGAAGCCCGTATATCAAAAAGTACATTTCGTATATGCCCTCCGATAAGACAAAAATTACGGATCCGTATACTTAGTATATCCATGCTTATAAACGGAAAAAGTCCCGAAGCCCTATAGTAGAAAATACAAGTCCGTATATGCCCCGTATATTAGATGCAATCACAGTCCAGTATATGACAAAAATACGGATCCGTATACAACGTATATCATGCGTAAACGGAAAAATCCGAAGCCCGTATATAGAAAATACAAGTCCCTGTATATGCCCGTAATTAGTTGCAATCACAGTCCGTATATGACAAAAATACGGGATCCGTAATACTAACGTTTATCGGAATATACAGGCTCGTATACGTGTTCGTATATTCTAAAATACGGGAAAGTATACGGGAAAAAAAGTCTCAAGAACCCTTCGACTACATAAAAATGAAACTATGTTAAAGAGGACAACGAATGAACACCATTCTAGGGATTTTTATTTTAAAGTTCCGTATATTGCATATATACGGGAAATATACATTAATGTATATTCGGCTGTATACGGGATCCCGTATATGCATGACAAATAACGGATTCCCCGTATACTAGATGTTCCGAATACGGGATCGTATATTAGTCCGTATATTTGTAATATACATCCCGTAAACTCCGTAATTCGAAATATACGGACCGTACACTCCCGTATATTGACCCTTTTTTTTCGCAGTGTTATTGGAAACTTTCAGTAATTCAAATAAACTAATGTTGTTCTTTTTAAACGTGGAAAATACATTTTGATAAGTCTATCCTTTATATAATAATGCGCACTTGAAGTAGTAGATGACTTTCATTTATCTAGGAAATAAAATTTTAACATACAATGGTAACTTCAATAAAACTAAATATAGTTGGTTGACCAAGCTAGAAAGGCACGTATGCTCGTTGAAAAAAAAAAGTAGGTAGTTGCAGCTTATATTGTCACAGTTGTTACATTTTATGTGAGTCTGTGGTTCAACAAAATATTATTGTATAGATCTGAGGTATGGGCATAATGTGGTGATTTTAGCAATTGTTACAAAAGTTTTCACTTAAATTTTTAAAAACATTACTGAAGTTTAAAAAGTCACACCTTATGGTCATGGTTTTTTGGTGAGCTTGGGAATTACCAATAGATATTATAATTAAAATAGAATATTGAACTATTAAATGGTAAACAAGAAAGATAAACTGAAAACTTTACAGGTTCATGTATAGAACCTCCACAGCAAAATGTAAAATTATTGTTCTTTTGGATTTCATATGTAAAAGAATCTTTATAACAACTAGGATCTCTGAATTCTGGTTATGAATCAGTCAGTACATTCACCGGTTATTTTACGCAAAACTTATTTCAGAATGTCCCTTACATTGATTTGGACATAGTAAAATAGATATCAAAATGATTTTCAAAAACTGTTAAATGTAATGTCATTTCAAAAAACGTTTATTTCACAGTAATGATAGTACTCTTTTAAGTTAGCATTGTTTTGAACAGAAAAAACATACTTAAATATTTATGTAGGGATATGTTTTTGTCATTGGCAGTTATTTGCTGGCCAGTTTAAAAAAATGTTTTCAACCTGTTGATCTAAATGTACACTATTTCTATTTTATAGCTTACAAAATATTTGTATCAGATCTATTATGACCGAAAACTACTGTTTAATATTTATGTATTAGTGTTTGTTTTGTAAATTTGTTGTTATTATAATGCTGAATGCCCGTAATGGGCCCTAGTTATAAATAAAATCTGAAAATCTTGAATCTCACAGATTTCCTCCCTAGACGTACCATTTTAAACGCTTACAACCGCTGTGAGAAGTGTGGTGAAACCAACAATAAAAGAAGATAGAATCTGAACCTCAGCTTCCATATCTGCTTCCTGTTTGTCAGTTAGTCACCTGTAAGACACATATACAGTAGTGTATATTGTATGTACATGTAAAAAACAAGTCACCTTATTCACTACCTCAATGGAGGGTGTCGCCTATGGACAAGGCGAATATACAAGATCCGATAAAAGGCAGATTTATGAGCTGGAGCATCTCCCTTTAACGCATACATGCCCGAGAGAGGGCCTACCTTCCTTTTTTCAGGAAGAAAAAAAAAGGTCTTTACATAAGCACTTTTTGCTCGGTGTGCGACAAATATGGTCGTTTTTCATTATGAGACCTGAAGGAGGAAAAGAAAGAACTTTAAGAAGGCAAGATGATAGAATGCGTAGAATAGAGGGAGGGTGTGAGGGAAGATTTAATCTTAACACGGTCAAACTCCACATTCTTTTACATCTTTAAAGTTAAAGTACTAATCAAATAGGATCGACTAAAGGTCGGGTTTCACATTTCCAGTTCTTATTTCCAGATCCTCAAAGCAATACCTTCAATTGCGTTTATTTAGTGTACCGTATGCGGAACAATCGCCTCGGGAGTTTTTATAAATGTTTTCATCGACATAACGAGGAAAACGGGGGGGTACCCCCTGTGCAAACGTTAGGTATCTTTAGTTTTAAGCTTTCATCCCTCGACAGAGGTACCCTTAAAAACAGCAACTAAGGATGCAAAATAATTGAAATTTTCATCAACAAAAAGAACTTGCAGGTACATGATCCAAAACGTTTGTAGTTAAGTAGTTTTGGTTATAGAAACCCAAGGTGATGGCAAATTCATTTAATCTCAACACTGAACAAAGAAAAATAACGTCTCAAAACGTCCAAAATTACGTATTTTTCCGCTACATTACTCAGATTTTATAGTCATATCAATATACTGGTTTGGGACTGATATTTTTTCACCATGCGAATTAATGCATTCTCCTCGGACGAATCTGTCTTTAAAAATGTTCAACATTCTTAAATAAGTGTCCATACGATGGCATGGTTTTTAAATACCCTCAACAAACTACATGTCCAATTAATCACAAGAGGGCGGTTATCGTTCACACGAAGTAGGTACCCGAATAACCAGTGTGCAGATTGGTTTAACAAAATATTAAAACGTTTAGAGGCAGAAATATATCGTTTCGGGAACTTGTTCAGTCACAAAGTTTAAAGAGAATGTTTTGAAAATTAAATTTAAAAAAGCTTTAAACAACGCGACTGTTATGTTACTCTGATATATTTATCAAAAACTGAACAAAAGATTTATTGTGCATTTTCTTGAATAAGTTTCTAACACGGAGGATGCGTAATGGCGGACAGGTTAAGAACACTAATTAGCATAGTTAAACGTTAACGCTTAGCGTTGTTTTAAATTATACCGTGGCTGTAGTTTTTGACATTTTGGTAGGAATAAATGGGGAAGGTTATTTTGATCCATTACCGTACTTTATGTCTTTTGAAGTTTTGGGGACAGGTAAAATCTTCTCTTGAAAAAGTCTCTCCCCGTACTTTGTTAAACTGTAATGTCTGTTGAAATGACAATCCATCAAAAAGCAGGTGAGGATTGGCCGGACAACGTGGTGACGGCACTAATGAACACCATTCAAATTTATATTAAATATAATTTGGGAAATAGATTGTTAAGTAAAATAACCACAAAATGCAAATAAAACATGTAGATAACTTGTATTAAATATCACAGGCACATTTAATGTTCTAATTCTTTTCCGACGAAATTGATATGTGCGTTTCTGACATTAAATGATGTCGTCCACATGTCATTTTTATTCGTCATAATTTTCACATCATTTAATAGATATAATCATCAGTATCTAATGAATTGCAAGAGCATTTTTAATAACATTTAAATGCTGCATTTTTTTTATTCCAGGTTGAACAAGAGTGTGTTACTGGAATTCATAAAACGGACGACTATTCATTTTCTCATCACGATAGAGAATAATGCTTAATGTGTGAAGTTTTCTACTAGTTTGATCCAACAGATGCATGACAGACAGCCAGGATGAAGCCATTCGTGCTCAGTGACAATGATAAAAGCCTATACTTATGAGATCAGGAAAACTGAATATTTCCATGGATTTCATCATTTGTGACCAATTTACATATCGTGTTCCAGCACAGAACCAACATGCGCTCGTTTGAATACATCATCGTACATTAGACGGGTTGTACTGCTCTTCTATACAGACGGCAAATCGAAAGCCTATAGCGTAATCAACATTCATGGGAATAAACGAAAACGATGTACTGACAGTAGAAAAAGAAAGTGATACTCAACCTGAATTTGTTGATTCAACGGCGCAGAATTAATGTGCTAGTTTTTCAATTAGAAAATAACTTATGAGCCGTGCCATGAATAACCAACATAGTGGGGTTTTGCGACCAGCATGGATCTCAGACCAGCCTGCGAATCCGCGCAGACCTGGTCAGGACCCATGCTGTTCGCTTTCAAAGTCCATTGCAATTATTACAGAACTTTTAGCGAACAGCATTGGATCCTGATCAGACAGCGCGAATGCGCAGGCTGGTCTGATCCATGCTGGTCGCAAACCCACTCTGTTGGTTTTTCCTCATGCGCGGCTCATATTAAGAAATGCTTGATGTTACTGATTACTCACATGTTATTTCTGCTTATTCCATTTGACAAAAATGAAAATGAATCATAAAATCGTTTAGAAAACTGATTTTAAAAAAGTATTAAGTTAATAAAAATGTTAATTTAATCTGAATGTCTCCAATTAATCACATATGATTATTATTCTCATACTCTGTTCGTCCTTATGTCTTGCTTTTTTCTATCAATACCGTATTCAGCGCTGTAGGTATGACTGGACATTTCATTTTGTGCCCATCTTTCAGTGTGTGCCCATATAACGAAATCAGTTAACACAAAAAGCAAAATACGGGATTTGTATACTACACATAGTGCATATACGGAAAAGTCTGGTAAGATGTTTCTTTTAGAAATACTGGTCCATGAATTACCCTAGTACGAAAATCTAAATTCAGTCTAATGTGACACAAATATGAATCTGTATACTCTGCATATCTTGCATAAACGGGGAAAAACCTGGCCCGTATATCAAAAAACTACAGTTCCCGTATATCCCCGTATATCAGATGCAAAAACATTCCGTATATGACACAAGGTACGGGATCCGAATATTGCGTATACATGCATAACGGACTACTTCCGTAGCCCGTATGTAAGAAAAATACAGTTTCTTATAATTCCCCGTATATGACACAAGTACGGGAATCCGTATTTTGCGTAATACCAAGGCATATACGGGACTATCCGTAGCCCGTAATCAAAAAGTAACAGTTTTTCGTATTTGCAAAGTACCGTATCCGTATACTTAGTATATTCACTGCTATACGGAAAAAATCGAAGCCCGTAATTAGAAAATACAAGTCCGTATATGCCCCGTATATGACAAAAAACTGATCCGTAACTATTTATATTCGGAATATACAACAGGCTCGTATACGTTGGTTCCGTATATTCAAAAATACGGAAAGTATAACGGGAAAAAAGTCTCAATACCCTTCGAATACATGAAATGAAAACTTATGTTAAAGCAGACACGAATAAACACCATTTCTAGGATTTTTTTTTTAAAGTTCGTATTTGCATATAACGGAAAATGATACATTTATGTGATATCTGCGTATATTCTTCGCATGCGTATAACGGGAATCCCTTCTCATGATAATATACGGACTTCCGTATACTAGATGTTCCGAATAAGGGTTCGTATATTAGGTCCGTATATTTTGTAATATACATCCCGAATAATACTCCCTGGTATTTTCGAAATATACGGGACCGTACACTCCCGTATATTACCGTTTTTCGGCAGTGATAAGTAAAGTTAAATTTGATATTGATTTAAGTGATTATGTTAATAGAAACAATTTAAAAAGCCTTAAAAAGGACATGGATCATATCTTCATAAAAAAAAGGGAACTTGATAACACAATGAACAGAGCTTTAAAGATAGGGGAGGTAATGAAATAATATATCTAGGAAATTTGCAGATAAAACCCAATGTTTGCAGTTTCAAGACGGTTTATGTATAAAAAGTTCAAAGTGTAATAGAAGACTACAAACTTGAAGATATTAAAAGTATAAAACAGACATTAGAAGAATAAGTAAAGAATATTGAAAAATTAAAAAAAGATTTTAAAAACAATTTATTATTAAAAGTTCAATTACAAGGTAAACTTGAAAAAGAAATGAAAAACTATGGTTGATTCTATTAAAGAACTTGATGAGAAATCTGATTTGCAGATGACAACTTAAAAAAAAATATTTAGAACCAATTTTGAAAAGTTATACAATCAAGTTCAAGAATTAAAGATAGTATGATTAAACACGAAGAACTAAAAGGACAAGTTATTGAAGCTGAGAAAAGTTACAAAATATGTATTAGTTAGAAATCAGAATAAAAATAAATAAAACTAAATACGACTTTTTAAATAAATTTGCAGAATATAAATCTGAACTGGAAAAGGCAGCTCACAAAGAGGTGATGACCATTACACAGCATTAAAATTAACCTTAAAAAGAGCTTAATTCTAAAATAGAAAATTTTAAGAAACAACTTCGGATCTTGATTAGTAATGTTGACACACGTCTCAATTTAAAGTATGAAGACTTAAGTAAACTTACAGGTCTGTTACAAAAATATATTAACGCATTTAATGATAAAATTAAAAAAATAGAAAATGATCTGGACTTTGTAGTTGAAATATCAGCTAAACAAGGAGAATCAATTACTGCTAATACCCAAGCAATTTCTACTAATGCTGAAGAAATTACAAAAGTAAAAAATGTTTTTTTTTAAAACAAGAAACACGGTTAGCTAGAGCAAAAAGTGTTGTTGACAATTTGTCTGGTTCTGAAGTTGCTACAACAAAACGAGTTGATGATTTAGCTGAAGTAATTCTTAAACTTAATGAAAATTATAAAGCAATAAAAGAAGAAATAGAAAAAGTAAGACGTGAAGTGTTTCTTTTTGAACATTACAATAGCAGACAACTACATGTATTGATTCATGATGGACAATATAATATTGAAGATAAACAGTTACAACAAAAAGTGATAACTAAAGATTTTTTTGCATTATTTGGAATACGAGTTAATAAGATTACAGATTATAAAAGTTTTATTAAAAAAATATAAAGAAAAATATAGAAATGATAAGTTTATAATACAACAAGACGGGGATTATATAATTTTAAATAAATTTAAACACTGGTAATAGTAAAAATTTTAATTTCCCTTTTTTTAATGGCGAGTGGGCGCACAAAAAAGGATTTTGACTATATCACAGCTGAGGTTAAAAATACAACATTGGTTTTCAAGAAAAAAATTGAAATTGATTTTAAAAAAGGAGCGGTTTTTTTTTCAAAAAATTTTTTGAAAATGTTAGTTTTACTTTTAGAACCAGAAAGTTATGTCGATTTTTTTAGTTAATTAAAATTTTAAATTTTAAAAACTTAAAAAATTACGGGTTTTTTTTTTAAGGGGAAATTTATTCAAAATATAAATAAAAATTAAGAAAAATTTGAAAGGGGGGACGCCCAACAAAAATTTAAAAAGAAAACCCCAAATTTTTTCTTAACATCTGCAACAAAAGTCCCGTTTAGGGGATTTTTTCAATGGAAGTTGTAAATGTAGTCTGGTTTATTTAAAAATTGGAAATAATGAAAACTTTCAAACAAAATTGCTTTTTAATTATTTTTATAGATGAAATTAAAAATAGAAAAAGGGAAGCAAAATTTTGGAATTAAAAAAAAAAGGAAAAAAAAAATTCTTCAAAGTTACATGCAAAAAAAACCCAAAAAAAAATGAATCTATTTTTTTTTAATTTGCTAATTTTTTTTAAAATGAATGTTTTTAATTTATTTTTTAATTTTTTTAAAGGGTTATGAATTTTTCAATTAAAAATTTTATGGTTTAGTTTAAACTTTTTTGGGTTTCTGTGTAACCATAAGCTAATGTATTAATACCATTATCAAGAATATATCTTTTATCGTCATAACATGATAAAGACGTTTTATTTATAACATAACTGGAAAGATTGTGTTTATCAGAACGAATAACTTTAAATGTATGGTTAATTTGGGTTAAATTAAACAAAGTATCTTTGTAATTTTTATGAACTATTGTTTTCTTAACAACATGTTTTTTATTTCCTTTACATTTTTTAACATTAACTTCATTTTCTAATAAATATGAATACATTTTACTTCTTAATCCGACAAATTCAACAATGGGAATGCCGTCAGCTTCATCTTTGAATTTTCCAATTACTTTTTTATTATTATCGAAATAAAATTTTGAGTTTTGGTTATAATCACTATTATCAAATAAATCTTTAAAATTTCCAGAGGGCAAAGGTCGGCAAATGGCCCAACCATAAAGATTATTGGCGTCGAGGAACATAATGTATTTAGATTCTAATTTAGGATCATAGGTTTTTATATATTTATTGTTTGCTTTACTGTAACGGTTTGAAATATAACTTATTCCTCCTCTCAGTCCCTTTTCAATAAAAAGATACATATCAATATCAGTTATTAAATCCAGATTTATTCCAGTCATTTTTAACATTGCTTCCCAAGCTAACCCAGGACTACTAAAATAATGACAAGGGTCAAGTTTATAATATTCCAAACATAGTTTTCTAAAATTTTCGAATGTATCAGCTAAAAGTAATACGTCAGTTTTTAAATATAGATCATGATATTCTCCCATTGGTTTAATTTTAAATTTATTCCAATCATTTTTAGCATGCTCATATTCATTGTCGCTGATGCAAGTTTCATTTAAAATTGAATAAAACTCTTTTTTAGGAGGTAATTCTGTTTCTTTGAATTTTTAAATGAATCCATGTAATCATATGGATAAATACCTTTTGTTTTTAATAATTCAATTTTTTCTTTTTTAAATTCTTGAGATAAATAAATATTTAAATTCTGGAATATTTTTTATTAAGTTATCCAATGATTGGGACATAAATTGAAATGAATCAATAAAAACCAAGTCGGAAATCATAAATGCCATATATCTTTCCATATTGTTAGGAATTACATTAATTTCTTTTTTGAATTTTCCTATTTGTTGCATAATAAAGTGGGAATCATATCCTCTTAAATTATGAAAAATGACAGGAATTTTGTGTGTTAGTCTAAAATTAATATTACAGTCTTGATGAGCACTTCCTCTAAATTTTCCTGTTATATGACAATGGTCTCTTACTTTAGTTTCATTTTCCTTATATTCTTTTTCACAGATATGACAAATCTTTTGTTTTTTAAATTCAATTTCGTCTTTTTTAGACATTCTTAGTTCTTTGTTAAAGTGTTCTTCAAATATTTCCTGACAATATTTCTCTTCCTCAAGCATTTTTTCAATAAATTTATAAACTGCATTAGGACCTCTATAAACTTGTGTTGGTTTAGTATATTTATCATCATAACAACAAACAACTTTTTAACCGTAACCACAATCTATATGTTTTTGATATGGTTCAGTAAATGAATATTCGGGTGACGGTAAAGCAGTTAAAACTTTCTTAGTTATTGATTCAAAATCAGCATAAATTACAAAGGGTACTGCTAAACCTTTTTTTCTCAAATCTTTGTTAAAATGTTTAAATATTTCCTTACAATATTCCTCTTACTCAAGCATTTTTTCAATAAATTTATAAACTGCATTAGGGCCTCTATAAACTTGTGTTGGTTTAGTATAACTGTTATCATAACAACAAACAACTTTATAACCGTTACCACAATCTATATGTTTTTGATATGTTTCAGTAAATGAAGATTCAGGTGATGGTAAAGCAGTTGATATTTTTTCAGTTATTGATTCAAAATCAGCATCAATTACAAAAGGTACAGATAAACCTTTATGATAATTTTTAAAATAAATCTTACTTCCTTCTTTTGGCATTTTTACAGCTTGAACACCATTAATAGCTAAACAATTTGGTATATGTTCATTTAATATTCTTTCTTGGGAAAAATTTTGTAAACATGATTTGCAAAATTTTTTTTTTCTTTTCTTTATGTTTCGTTTTGTTAAACATTAATCTATTAAAGTCTTTTATCCAAACATAATGGTTTATCTTATCTTTATTGATTAATAACATGTCACAATGTTCTTCATATTGATATTTTGAAATGTACAATGGATAAATGTAGGTTCTTTATAACCAAATATATTAAATGAAATATCATTTTGAGTTTCAATTTTAGGTATTTGATTTATCGTAACAGGAAAGTTTATTCCTTTATAATTGAGTTCTTTTATATGTTTTTTTATATTTTGAAACTTCTTGGGGATTTTTAACAGGAAATTTGTAAGCTAAATGACACCATCTAAAACATTCATTATCATCATTCTTTATATTTATTAATCCTTTCATTGAATTTTGTTATGGTTTTGGTAATTCTAAATAACTAGAAGCAGCTAATGGATTATATTTATATCTATTTATATAATGAGCATCAACTGACTCTATTCTCCAGCCACTTCCTTCTGAAATCCAGTTACCAATTCTATTTATTATTTCATCAAAAGCTTGATGTAAAGTGTTTTTTTATTTCGTTTGTGTTAATATTTTCTAAAGCCTTTGATTGAAAATAAGCTGATTTATATATTGTATCAGTTTTATCCATTTTCGCAAAAGTTATTTTTAAAACAACATTTATTTTTATACCTTTTAAAGTTTTAAGTTCAGATTTAAGAATATCAAATGAGTCGTTTATAGTTAAATATAATTGATTCTTTGGATCTTGTCTATATGTAATTTTAATTTCAAATTTCTTATAATATTGCTTTGTAGATTTCTCAATTTCTCTAACAGCCATCTATATATTATATTTAGAAAAAAATTCGATAAGCAAAAAAGGATTAAAAAATAAAGTTTAAGAAGAAATAAAATATTTAAATTTATGTCTTTCTCCATTAGTTTTTGATATTCCACTTTTTACTCTGTTTTTCCCTTCGCAGCACATTTTTATTAACCCAGAATTAATATCAACGTCTTTAAATGCTGCGTAAGTGCTTATATATATTTTTTCTTCATTAGTATCACAATCGGTTGCAATAACTTTTTTAGGATTGTTTCGGTGATTATTTGCTTTAGGACAATCACATAATATTTGATTATTTTCCTCTTCTAACATTAAACAACCACAATCCCATTCAAATAAATTACCTTTAAGGAGATAAGGATCTATAACATTTTGTAATTTATCAATCACATGTTTTTTATATTCATCGCTAACTATTTGATCAAGTTTTGATTTAATAACGTTTCTTCTTTTTAATACTTTTTTATATGAATTTTTGTCTGGATTCGTTATTTCTCCTAAAGTGCTAGATAATTTTGGCATAATCATTCTATCTACCTTTCTATTAACCATCTATATAATATACTTATAGAAAAAAATCTTTAAAAAACGCACGTAAAGAAATTATATTGATTTGAGAAATTTGTTTATATTATCTATATCTTTTGAATAGGTTTTTGAGGTTATTTTATCTAAATTGTTATCAATTGTTAATATTTTTACGTTGGTTTTAGCCATTCGATCTAACCATTCTTCGTGTAATTTATGTAATGTTTTTAAATAATCTAAACTAACTTTGTTTTCTTCCGTTCTGTTTCTTTTTTGAAGTCTTTTAAGACATATTTCTGGGTTGGTTTTAACATAAATAAATCCATCAATTGGGTTTTTTCCGTATTTTTTTTATAATATGATCAGTTAAGAAACGATTATATAGCGCCCGCTCAAGGTCATTTATAACACCGTTGTCGTGATATTGTTTTGTAGAAACGTTACTGTTGGTTAAATAAACTCGTTCGAGGACAGAAACACCATCAAACTATTTAGCAGAAGATAACATTTTTATATGGCTGTTTAAAGTTGCTAGTTGGAAAGGAAATAAATATTTTAGAGGTTCTTGAGCAGCAAGTTTAAAAAGGTTATATGAATTTCCACTTGGGTCCATAACATTTTGCCATTCATGAATTGGTTCTGGAATTATATTAAAATTAGGATTATATTAGTAGTATTAAATATAGCGTGGCGGAGCCCAATTTGACCCCACTTGACCCCTTGTCCCTAATTCTATAAGTGCACTTTAACCTTACCCTAAACTTTAGTAGAAACTAAGTTTCTGTCTTATAATACTAACTCGCGAAGCTGGAACCTTTGGTTGCACTCGGTACACTTATACCCTGAAAATCTTTGGTTAAACTAAATAAAACCTCCAGTTTAATCAAATGAAAAAACATACATTTAAAAATGAAAAAAAAAAACCGGAAGAAAAATTCACACACTGAAAAGCATATTACTTCCGCATTCTTCATTCATATACTAACTGTTAAACCACAACTAAACCGATTAATATTAAACGATTAACAAGCAAACGAGTTAAAAAACTATATTGAAAAAAGAAAAAAAACGACAAAATGCCCGCTGTGTGACTGCGAGCCGCCGGGTCGGGCAAACTTAACCTTTCACCTCACTCTCTCACTTCCCGGCGGCCCTTCTAACCAGCTGGCACACTTATTCAAGTGCCTGATACCGGTTCAACATAGACACATTTCAACTACCCCATTTGGCGGACCTTCCACAGTCTCGAAATGCACGGAAGGTTCACCTGAAGTAGTGAAATGTATGATTAATAACATGATCAAGGTTACCAGTCACACAGATCCGTACTTCAGTCGGACAGCTTTCATAACTTCATAAGATTAATTTATCTTTAATATTCCAAGTATCTGATTAATTATATGTTATTTTTTTTAATGTTTAACCTTTGAAATTATTTAATAAATTAATTAAAAGCACTGAAAATGTATTATAAAATAAAAAACACTGTCAACATAGAAAAATGTAAATACATCAGAATCAAAGAAACGCTTGAAACGCTTCGCCAGAGGTAAACCGTTTAATTATAAATATCGATATTTACACACGCTTATACACAGGCGTTCATAGCTCAATCGGTTAGACAGAACGAAATAGTTTTTATTACCGCCATGGTCAGGGGTTCGATTCCAGGATCAGGAGGTTTTTTTTCTTTTGTTTTTTAGGTAAAAGTGGTTTTTTTAATAATTTTAAATACATATAATATAATGAGTTTACAGAATAAAATATATTGTTTGAAAGAAAGAAGATTTACTGATAATATAAACCCTCATTATGCTACAGCAAAAAACGGGAGAAAAATGATAATGGCTACCTGTTCATCTTGTGGAAGAATGAAATCAAAGTTTGTTAAAAGTACAGGAGGTGCAGCGAAGCTAGCCGGAGGCTTGGCCGGAGGTGCAATTGATATTCACAAAGCAATGTTACCTTTATTACCTAAAAAGGGGTTAACACTTCCGGGTTTTCGCTATTGTGGGCCGGGAAATCCCCTAGATAGTGGACAACCCATAAATGAATTGGATACAGTATGTAGGGACCATGATTATTGTTACAGTTCAGGAATAAGTAAAAACAAATGCGATAAGCAAATGCTTTCCGACTTAAATAACACTAAATCAAAAACATTTGGGGAAAAGATGGCAAAACATTTAGTTGTGAAACCTATAATTAAAACGAAATACAAACTTGGGTTGGGACAAAAACGAAAGTCAAAAAACGGGAAAAGGGGGTAGAGTATACCCCCGAAATCACTGCACCAAGCTACCGCTGGAGTGATGAATTAGCAGAAGATCTACACAAACCAATTAAAAGAAAATTTAGGAAACGACGGGTGATTGTTAATGATATTGATGATACTTGGTCTGCTGATTTAGTTGACATGCAAGCTTTTCCAAAATATAATAAAGGAGTAAAGTACTTGTTAACCGTTATTGATATATTCAGTAAATATGCTTGGGTTATTCCATTAAAGAATAAAACTGGAGAATCTGTTTCTGAAGCATTTGAAAAAATAATTTCTGGAGCTTCAGAAGGAGCTTTAGGTCCTCTTCATGCTCGACCAAAAGGTAGAACACGAACAAATTTATGGGTAGATGAAGGAAAAGAATTTTATAATAAAAAGTTTGAATCATTTTTAAATAAATATAAGATTAACATGTACCATACATTTAATGAAGGAAAAGCTGTAGTTATTGAAAGATTTAATAGAAGTTTAAAAAGAATAATGTGGAAATATTTTACAGCAAATAATACTTATACTTATTTAGATAATTTACAGGAAATGGTTGATAAATATAACAAAACAAAACATTCTAGTATAAAAAATGGCACCAACCAAAGCCAGTAAAAACTTAAATAAAGGTACTGTTTACTTTAATTTATATGGTAATTTAAAGATACCAAAAAGTAAACCAAAATTTAAAATTGGTGATTGAGTTCGCTTAAGCAAACTGAAAAGACATTTTGAAAAAGGATATACACTAAACTGGACAGAGGAAATATTTATAATTTATAAAATTAATAATACAAATCCCAGAACATACACTATTAAAGATTTAAATGATGAAATAATTCAAGGTTCATTTTATGAACAAGAACTTTTACCTACTACACAAGAAGTTTTTAGAATAGAAAAAGTTATTAGACGAGACTATAAGAAAAAACAAGCTTTAGTAAAATGGAAAGGTTACAATGAAAATTTTAATAGCTGGATTCCGTTTAGTGAATTGAAAGAAATTTAAATTGAAAATATATTATATAAATGAGTGATAAAAATCTAATCTCTAAAAATGGAATAAAAACAATAGATCAATTAATTATTCACTTAACTAAACTAGCTGCTGCTTACAGAAAAAGTTATAAATTTTGTGGAAGAGTAAATACAGGATTACAGATTACAGCAGGTATTTTTGGTTGCTCGGCTGCATTAGCACTTGTTCCAGTTATTCCTATATTTGTAGCAGTTGCTGGCGCTGTTCCATCAATAATTACTATTTTTATTAATAGACTAAAAGTTGAAGACAAAAAAGCTATTTTAAAATTGCATCACCAGAAAATAAAACAACTAATAACAAAAGCACGGATTGGAAAAGTAAATAAAGAAGATTCAAATAAAGTTATTCAGGATATTTTTACAATACTTTTAGAAATGCAGAAAGAAAAAAACTATTCAATGCCTCTTGAAATGCTTATGAAGGAATTTAAACTTAACGGATATAAAAGTAAAAAAAAGAAGAGTAGTATTAAATTTTACGTGCGTTTTTTTTAGAGATTTTTTTCTATAAGTATATTATATATAGATGGTTAATAGAAAAGTAGATAGAATGATTATGCCAAAATTATCTAGTATTTTAGGAGAAATAATGAATCCAGACAATAATTCATATAAAAAAGTTCTTAAAAGAAGAAATGTTATTAAATCAAAACTTAATCAAATAGTTAGCGATGAATATAAAAATCATGTCATTGATAAATTACAAAATGTTATAGATCCTTATTTATTAGAAAAGAATTTATTTGAATGGGACTGTGGTTGTTTAATGTCAGCACCTCCGGTAGTGCCTTTAGCAGAAGAGGAAAGTAATGTAAGATTATGTGATTGTCCCAGACCAAATAATATTCGAAACAATCCTAAAAAAGTTATTGTAACCGATTGTGATACTAATGAAGAAAAAACATATAAAAGCACTTATGCAGCATCTAAAGACCTCGATATTAATTCTGGGTTAATAACAATGTGTTGCAAAGGAAAAAACTAAGTTAAAAGTGGAATATCAAAAACCAGCGGAAAACTTTATTTATTTTATTATTTTTTTTTAATCTTTTTTCCTTAGTGATTTGTTTTCTAAATATAATATATAGATGGAAATTGAGAGATCAAAAAATCAATATTATAAGAAATTTGAAATTAAAATTACATATAGACAAGATCCAAAAAATCAATTATATTTAACTATAAACGACTCATTTGATATACTTAAATCTGAACTTAAAGCTTTAAAAGGTATAAAAATAAACGTTGTTTTAAAAATAACTTTTGTAAAAATGAGTGCAACAGATACAATATATAAATCAGCTTATTTTCAATCAAAGGCTTTAGAAATTATTAACACAAATGAAATAAAAAACACTTTACGTCAAGCTTTTGATGAAATAATAAATAGAATTGGCAACTGGATTTCAGAAGGAAGTGGCTGGAGAATAGAATCAGTTGATGCTCATTATATAAATAGATATAAGTATAGTCCATTGGCTGCTTCAAGTTATTTAGAATTACCAAAACCATTACAAAATTCAATGAAAGGATTAATAAATATAAAGAATGATGATAACGAATGTTTTAGGTGGTGTCATTTAGCTTACAAATTTCCTGTAACAAAACATTCTGAGAGAGTTTCAAATTATAAAAAACATATAAACGATCTTGATTAAACTGGAATAAAGTTTCCTGTTACATTAAATCAAATACCTAAAATAGAAGTTTTAAATGATATTTCATTTAATATATTTGGTTATGAAGAACCTACGGGAATTTATCCATTGTATATATCAAAATATCAATACGAAGAACACTGTGACATGTTATTAATCAATAACAACGAAATAACTGATGATGACTGTAAGTGGGCTAAAGCCCCCGAGGGTTCCAAGGAACCGTCCTCAAGGACTGTAGTCCAACATTATGTTTGGATAAAAGACTTTAATAGATTAATGTTTAAAAAAACAAAATATCAGCATAAAAAACATTTTTGTAAAAGCTGCCTGCAGCATTTTACTCAAGAAAGAATATTAAATGAACACATACCAAATTGTTTAGCTATTAATGGTACCCAAGGCGTAAAAATGCCAAAAGAGGGAAGTAAAGTACAATTTAAAAATTATCATAAAGGTTTAGCAGTACCTTTTGTAATTTATGCTGATTTTGAATCAATAACTAAGAAAGTTTTAACTGCTTTACCATCACCTGAATCTTCATTTACTGAACCATATCAAAATCATATAGATTGTGGTTACGGCTCTAAAGTTGTTTGTTGTTATGACAACAGTTATACTAAACCAACCCAGATTTATAGAGGACCTAATGCAGTTTATAAATTTATTGAAAAAATGCTTGAGGAAGAGGAATATTGTAAAGAAATATTTAAAGAGCACTTTAACAAAGAATTAAGAATGTCTAAAAAAGATGAAAGTGAATTTAAAAAACAAAAGTTTTGTCATATCTGTGAAAAAGAATATATAGAAGATTCAATCAAAGTAAGAGATGAAAAACAAAGTTTTCCGAAAGGACCAAAGGTCCGAGATCACTGTCATATAACAGGAAAATTCAGAGGAAGTGCTCGCTCAGAATGTAATATTAATTTTAAACTAACACACAATTCCTGTTATTTTTCATAATTTAAGAGGTTATGACGGTCATTTTATTATGCAACAAATAGGGAAATTCAAAAAAGAAATTAATGTTATTCCTAACAATATGGAAAGATATATGGCATTTATGATTTCCGACTTGGTCTTTATTGATTCATTTCAATTTATGTCTCAATCATTGGATAACTTAGAAAAAAATATTCCAGAATTTAAATACACTTCAACTGAATTTAATTGTGAAAGTAAACTTAATTTATTAAAAACAAAAGGTGTTTATCCATATGATTACATGGATTCATTTAAAAAAATCAAAGAAACAAAATTACCTCCTAAAGAAGAGTTTTATTCAATTTCAAATGAAACACACATATCTGACAATGAATATGAACATGCCAAAAATGTTGGAATAATTTAAAATTAAAACAATGGGAGAATATCATGATCTATATTTAAAAACTGACGTATTACTTTTAGCTGATGTATTCGAAAATTTTAGAAAACTATGTTTAGAGTACTACAAATTAGATCCTTGCCATTATTTAGTAGTCCTGGTTTAGCTTGGGATGCAATGTTAAAAATGACTAGAATTCAGTTAGATTTAATAACTGATATTGATATGTATCTTTTTATTGAAAAGGGACTGAGAGGAGGAATAAGTTATATTTCAAACAGATACAGTAAAGCAAACAATAAATATATGAAAGATTATGATCCTAAATTAGAATCTAAATACATTATGTACCTCGACGCCAATAATCTTTATGGTTGGGCCATGTGTTGGCCTTTACCCTCTGGAAACTTTAAATTTATATCCGAAAAACAATTCAAGAAATTAATTGCAAAAGGTAAAACTAACTTTATAGTTGAATGTGATCTTGAATATCCAAAAGAATTACATAAAACCCACAATGATTATCCTTTAGCTCCTGAAAAAATCAAAATACCAGACGAATAGCTTTCAAATTATAGTAAAAATATTAAAACAGAATTTGAAATAGGAAAAAGTAATGTAAAAAAATTAGTTCCAACTTTAATGAAAAAACAAAATTATGTTGTTCATTATAAAAATCTTGAACTATATACACAATTAGGGTTAACAGTAACAAAAATACACAAAATATTAACTTTTGACGAAAGTCCTTGGTTAAAAATGTATTTTGATTTTAATACTCAAAAAAGATTTAGAGCAAAAAATTCATTTGAAAAGGACTTTTTTAAGTTGATGAACAACTCTGTATTCGGTAAGACGATGGAGAATTTACGCAAGAGGGTTAATATTAAATTAACTCATGATGAAAACCTTTTATTAAAATATATTGCCAAACCTTCATTTGTTAGTTCAACGATGTTTAACAAGAATTTGTTTGGTATTCATAGAATGAAAGAAAGTTTGTTATTAAACAGACCTTGTTATGTTGGAATGTGCATTCTAGATTTATCAAAATATTTAATGTATTATTTTCATTATAATTATATTAAGGAAAAGTATGAAAACTCAGCAAAGCTTTTATTCACTGACACTGATTCATTATGTTATGAAATAAAAACCAAAGATGCATATGAGGATTTTTATAAGGACAAAGATCTATTTAATAATAGTGATTACGATAACAACTCAAAATTTTATTTCGATAATAATAAAAAAGTAATTGGAAAATTCAAAGATGAAGCTGCCGGTATTCCAATCGTTGAATTTGTTGGATTACGTAGTAAAATGTATTTATATTTATTAGAAAACGAAGTTAATGTTAAAAAATGTAAAGGAATTAAAAAACATGTTGTTAAGAAAACAATAGTTCATAAAAATTACAAAGATACTTTGTTTAATTCAACCCAAAGTAATCACACCTTTAAAGTTATTCGTTCTGATAAACACAATCTTTCCAGTTATGTTATAAATAAAACATCTTTATCATGTTATGACGATAAAAGATATATTCTTGATAATGGTATTGATACATTAGCTTACTCTTAAATTAAAGAACCATAAATTGTTAACTGAATATTCATAACGTTTAAAGAATCAATATAAATTACATCATTCATTTTAAATTCATTAGCATAATTAATAGAAATTGATTCATTTTTTCTGTTATTTTTTACATGGTAACTTTGAAGAATTACATTTTCTTTATTTTTTAGTTGTAATTTAGCTTCTCCTTTATCTCATTTTATTTCATCAACAAGAATAATTGAAATACAATTAAAATTAATTGTTACATTATTACCATTTTGAACTAAACCAGGACTAGCATTATCAACTTTCCATTGAAATAATCCAGCAACGTTTTGGGTATAACATGTTAAAAACAATGGAGGTTTTCTTATTATTTGTTTTTCTATTTTACTTACTTTTTCGTTTATATTATTGAATATTCCCATTATATTAATTATTCAAGTTAAATAAAACTATAGTAATTAAAGTTTTAATTAAGGTTTTAATTCAAAAGTTTACTTTCTTTATAATTTATATATTCCTCCAATATGTAGAATTTGACATAACTACCCGGCAAAAGAAGAAATGATACATCGAAGGATGTTGGATCGCCGTTATAAGGATTAATGTCAAACATTGTCTTTTCTGTTAGATAAATTTTGATTTTTTCCTCATACACATATACTGACGGATTGAGGGATGTTAAATTAGAGTTACTAAGGTCACTGAAGTCACTGATGTCACTATCCACACGTGTTATATTTACACTCCCGGAGGGAAATTCACCAATAAAACCCTCTCGCCACCACCTAAATTTGATATGGGACATACTTCCTCCCCACGAGGGGACATTATATAAAACCTGATATCTATTATATAAATTCCGGCTTTTTTGACTGAAAGCACACCTTTTAAAGGTACATCCGGTACAGCTAATTTATATTCTTGGTTTATGTTTATAAAATCTTTATAATCTACGATATTTCCAGATTCCAAATTAAATAAATCTAAATAACCCACATTAAACAGAGCTTCCCCTTTCCCATCGATAGAAAATTCAATAAAATCCTCATCCTTCAAAGTATATAATGATAATATCCAGACGCCGTGGCTATCATAAAACTTTCTCATTGATATTAATATGCGAGAATATCTTTTAAGGCCGTCGCGCAATATTTCATAATCATCTTTACTTTTGTATTCAAAAAGAAACACTTTACGTCTTGCTTTTTCTATTTCTTCTTCTATTTCCTTGTATTTATTTTCATGTTTAAGAATTACTTCAGCTATATCATCAACTCGTTTTGTTGTAACTTCACCAGAACTTTTAGTTTCATGATATAAATTCTCTATTCTTCTTTCAAAAACAGCGTCTTGTTTATCATAAGCATCCAGCTGATCATTAATTATATTAATTGTTTCAGTATTGGTAGAAATTGCTTGGGTATTAGCAGTAATTACTTGGGTATTAGCAGTAATTGATTCTCCTTGTTTAGCTGATATTTCAACTACAGAGTCAAGATCATTTATTATTTTTTTATTTTTATCATTTAATTCATTAATATCTTTTTGTAATAAACCCGCAAGTGTACTTAATTCCGCGTACTTTAAATTGTGACGTGTGTCAACAGTACTGATTAAGGTTCGAAGTTGTTTCTTTAAATTTTTTAGCTGATCATTAACTGTGTTAATTGCTTCAGTATTAGCAGTAATTAACTCTCCTTGTTTAACTGATTTTTCAACTACAAAGTCCAGTTCATTTTTATGTTCTTCAACTTTAGCATTAAGCTGCGTCATATCTTCTTGTAATTTTTTTTTGTAATATTATTTAAGTCTGCATACTTTAAATTGTGACGTGTGTCAACAGTACTAATCCAAATTCGAATTTGTTTTTTAAAGTCATCTATTTTAGAATTAAGCTCTTTTTTAAGGTTATCTAATGCTGTGTCATGGTCATCACCTCTTTGTGAAGCTGCCTTTTCCAATTCAGATTTATATTCTGCAAGTTTATTTGAAATAAGTTCTAATAAGTCTTGATTCTTTTTTTCAGTTTCAGTATTTAGTTTATTTATTTCTGTTCTGATTTCTAACTTATACATATTTGTAACTTTTTCTCAGCTTCAATAATCTTGTCTTTTAGTTCTTCGTGTTTAATCATACTATCATTTATTTTCTGAACTTGATTGTATAACTTTTCAACATTGGTTCTAAGTACTTCTTTTATGTTTTCATCTGTCAAATCAGATTTCTCTTCAAGTTCTTTAATAGAATCAGTCATAGCTTTCATTTCTTCTCCAAGTTTACCTTGTAATTGAATTATTAATAATGAATTATTTTTAAAATCCTTTGTTAATTCTTCAATATTCTTTACTTCTTCTTCTAGTGTTTGTTTTATAGATTCGATGTCTTCAAGATTATAGTCATCTATTACACTTTGAACTTTTTTAAACACAAACCGTCTTGAAACTGCATCGTTGGGTTTATCTGGATCTCCTAGGTTTATAAGGTTATTACCTCCCATATCTAATGCTCTGTTCATTGTGTTATCAAGTTCCTTATTTCTGTGAAGATATGATTCCGATTCCTTTTTAAGTTTTTTGAATTGTTTTTTAGTAGCATAATCACTTAAATCAATATCAAATTTAACTTTACTTATACTGTCAGGTTCACTTGTTTTACATCATTAAAAACTCCCATTATATAATTATTATATAATTCCTGTAAAGGTTTTTTCTAAAAAACTTCCTTGGTTTGTCAATATATAAGAAATCATATTTTTGTTTTGTTGCATTAGCAAAAGAGTTAGGGTTAATATTTTGTTCCTTACAAATCATATCATTTTCTCGTTTACTTGGACTTTCAAATAAAATATAATGTGAACAGTTAATCCGAATATCTTTTGGTACTTTATAGTAAGACTGACTTAAATAAATAACACAACAGTTTTTGTGACGTCCTTGAATAAAGTATTTCGTTATTTCATTCTGAACCTTTTTATCTTCACATACAAAATCATCAAATATTACTACTTTTTGTTTTTCTGATTCAAGATTCTCACAGGGTTCAATTTGGTTGGGATCAGCTGAATATTCGAGTATTTCATTTGGATCTACTTTAATTTTTCTTGCAGTTCCATTTAAGTGATTTATTAAATCCTGATATTTAGATTGTTCTAGGTTTTTAGCATATAGGTATAATTTATCATAATATATAAGAGGTTCTCGTATCATATGCATTAATGTATTTGTTTTTCCAGATCCAGAAGATCCACATATTAACATTCTAAAACATGAATCTGGCATAAAAGGATATTGTTTAATTTGTTAAAAGTTATTGTGCTTGGCATTACTTTTTGTATCATAATTTGGAATTTCCATTATATAATAATATTACATTATCTTACATTATCTTACATTATTATATAAATGCATTCAAAACTTAATGAAATAAGAATAAGAAAAAACTTAGTCGGGCAAAAGATGAGGGCTCTTAGAGAAGAAATAATGAGAGAAAAAATTAAAAAAGCTACAAATCGGGATATGTATAATGAAATTTATAAACCAATTACTGAAGGAATAGAAAGTCAAAAAGAAAAATTAACAAGTCAGTTAAAAGCATTACCTGGAATTAAGGAGCAATTAGCGTTACTAGGTGATGAAATGAAAGACATACAAACATATCAGGGTTTACCACAGCTATTCCAAGAACCACCATCAATTACAGGGTCTCCTGGAAAAGTTGAAAAATCTAAAAGACAACAAGAATATATACCAATAGATTGGGGAGATGAACCTGTTAGACGGATACCTGAAGATAAATTAAAAGAGTTAGAAGATTATGGAAGAGAAAAGATGGGAATAACTGAAACATCTGATGATACAACTGAAAAATCAGAAGAATTGGGAGCAAGACCAAAAGAATTTACAGTTGATTTTAATAAAGACATTGATTTAGAACTTTTAGGTGAAAAATATAATACACCGCAAGAAGTGTTTGAATTTTTTCACAGCAAATCTAAAGAACCAGATTAAATTATGACTAGGGAAGAAGTAGAAAATATCATAGAAAAGGCATCAAAGGATATTAAACAATTGGGTAATGAATCTGGTGCAATAACTAGAAAGAAAAACAAAACAGATCTTGATCTAAAGCAAAAGGAAGCAATTATAGCTAAGTCGGATAATTTAAGAAAATATAGAGAAACTATTAGAAATATTCTAAAATCTGGAAAATATATGGGAAAATGAATAAGATATCATAACCCATATAAAGTTTCACAAAATGGTCAATCTGGAAATTTAATTATTGATCTTAATAAACTTTATGGTCAAAATAAATTGGTTGCTAAAGATAGAATAACCGGAAAAGAAGTAATTAACACTAAAGTAGATAATGATTTGATTGATTTGATTAATAAAAGATATAACAATAATAAAAAGCATTCAATTCATTCTAGAAAAATATTTAAAGAATTAACAGAAAAATCAGGATTACCTATCAATAAAAGATCTATGAAATTTAAAAAGTAATTAGAGGACAGGGTTATGACGTTTGTTCATGTAATCCAGAAGAATTGGTTAATGAGTTGGAGTTAATTTGTGGTTCAATTGAGGCTGGAAATAATAATGAAGAACTAAAAAATGAAGGTATTAGTATAATTGACGAATTATTAAAAATGAATGAAATGTTACAAAAAGAACATGAAATGTTAAATAAAAATTATTTTTCTTGAATATATAAATGGAACAAAAAATAGTATTAAGTTCTGAAACAGTTAAAGATAATAACAAAAATACTCCAAGTGATTTTACAATTAGATTTAGTCGTTCTTTAATTTTAGATAAAAATAAAACTTATACTGTTGGTTTGGATAGTATTAACACTCTGACCTATTCTTGGCATAATATTAGTGACGGATATGACAATAAAAAGAATTCGTTATAATAATGGTAAGGATTGGAAAGATATTATATTTCAAAATGGTCCTTACAGTTACACAGACATTAATAATTATATAAGGGAAATATTAATAACCAATGATGATTTTAAATTTGATAAATCAGACATTGCTCCAATAAGTTTAGAATTTGATTTAAGTAGTTTTAAGATTTTGATTTCAATTCATGATAATTTTATGTTGGATTTAAGAATGTCAAATTTTCATACATTGCTTGGATTTGAGAAAAAAGCATTGAGAAATACTGAATGGGGAACTACAACATCAAATATAACTAACTCTGTGGATACAATTTATATTCATTGTGATATTATTGATAATTCACTTGTTGATGGTAATTTCAGTGATATTATCTATGCTTTAAGTACTGCAGATTTAACAAGAGCTTATCCATTTACAAAAGAACCATAAAGAGTTGGATATTCTGAAATTAATAAAAATATTATAAATTCAATAAGAATATATATTACAGACATATTTGGTAGAACAATTAATTTTAATGGGGTCGAAACAAGTTTTACTCTAATATTAAAAGAAATATGAAATTATAAATTTTAGTTTTATATAATGTACAAGAAAGTTTATGACAAAAATAAAGGAATATTTATTTATGTTGATGCTCACACAGAAGAAGAAAATATACATGGCACAGGTATTTTTGACAATTTAACGAAATTGTTTTCAAGTGGAGTTGCATCTTCAATTAGCACAGCTGGAAAAAAGGCTCTGGAAACAGCAGGAAAAGCAGCACTTGAAAGTGGAACAAAAAAAATTGGGGCGGAAGTTAGAAATTTAGCTGCTAATTAAATTGTTGAAAAATTTAAAACGAAACCTGCTCCGGCAGTTGGTGATTTAATTGTTAAGGAATTACAAAAAAAGAATAACAGTAAAAATAATGAGGAGGAGGATATTAATATAACATTAAATAGATTATTGTCATGATCTGGGACTTCAGCTCGGCGTGAACGTATTAACAGATTAATTAATAAAAAAATAAAATAATATATAATATACATGTTTAGAACAAAACAGTATTGTGAAAGATACGAACTAACTCCTATTCAGTTAGATACAGCTTTAATTTCTGTCTTGGGAAATAATGTTAAGCAACAAAAAAACGGATATCACTTTACAATTAATGATAGAAGCTCATATTTTGATTGGTTTAATGGTTATTTTGAAGTAAGTTTTATAGTTAATAAACTTGCTAATGGTAATAATTATGCTGGTGGAGATCAAATTGCTTTAATTAATAATGCAGCTTCATTAATTGATCAGTTAGTGGTTAAACAAAATGGAAAAAATGTTTATGATTGTAATAATTTATACAAAGTAATAAATGTAAAAAATTTAGTTGAACTATCTGATGATTATGCAAAATCAACTGGAACAAACGAATTTATTTATTAAGATACTACTGTTACTGCTGCTACTGATGATAATAAAGGTTTTGCTTTTAGAAAAGGATTAATCCAAGGTGGTAATGAGGTAAATGCTAAGATTCCATTAAATAATTATTCATTTTTTCAGGGTTTAGAAACTAATATTATACCTCCAAGTCAAATTCAAATAACACTGCAGCTGACAGATGATGATGAATTAATTTTTAGAGCTAATGCTGCTGATGCTGGTAGAGTAATTGTAACAAAATTAATTCTATGGGTTCCACGTTTAATTTTCAATGAATTTGGATTTAATTTAATTGCTGATAGATTTACAAAAGCAAGATGGTCATACCTTCGGGAAATGGTGACACAATCAACTGATATACAACAAAATAATATAACTTTTAGAATAACGGCTGGTGTAACAAAACCACAACATGTATTTGTTTATTTACAACGACCTGATAAAAGTAATTCACAAGAACATAATCCACATTTATTAGATACATTTAAAATTAATGCAGCAAATGATAATTGTACTTTGAGCTCTTGTCGTCTTGAAGTTGGTAATGGTGTTTTTTATCCAGAAACAGAATACACAAGTATATCAAGAATATATGATGATGTAATTAATTATTATTATAAACAAAATAACAAAACTACTGGAGGTCTCTTAAATAGATTTAATGTTCAAAGTTTGTTTGGCTTTGTTCATTTTAACTTAGAATATAAAAAGGAAATAACAACAGAAGATCCTAAGCATATTACATTAACAGTTAAGTTAAATATTCCACCAGCAGCTAATATTCGTGTTTACGCAATTGTATTGTATGAAGAAACAGTTGAAATAAATACTATTGGAAATGAACTTGTTATTGTTTAAAAATAAATTAAATATAAATTTTATATAATGGTATCAAATTATATTGAATATAAAGTTAATCTTACAGATGGACAGAAAAAAAAATTAGCACAAGCTTATAATAATAAAATTCCACATACTTTTAGATTAAAACATGAACAATTGCGTGGAAACTTTCCTTTACTTTTAACAAAAACACAAATTAATCAAATTGAAAAGTCTATTAGAAATAATAAGGGATTAGAAATTACAATTTCAAAAAAAACAAATGTCCAGTCAAGGTCAAAATGGTGGATTTTTAGGAGCTTTGGCTGGTTTGTTAGGAAAAACAATTCTTCCAATGGCAGCAAAATTAGTTCCAAAAATATTAGCCCCTCTAGGCATCGGCGCTTTGTCTGGGCTTGCCAGTACTGGTGTAAGTAAAATACTTGGAAATGGTATGATTTCAGTAGCTAATGATAAGAAAAATATTATATCGCCAACTCTTACACCTAATCAAAGAAAGCAACTAGTGGAATCTGGAGTGATTAAATTAACACAAAATCAGAAACAAAATGGCGGCTTTCTGGGTATGCTGGCTGCTAGTCTAGGGATACCTTTGATTACATCTTTGTTAAGTGGAAAAGGACTACAGATTGATTCTCAACGGAGACCTTACAGACGAATTCCTATAGTAAAAAAAAAAAATTATAAACAAACCAATTTCTAACTTTGAAATTGAACAATGGGTAAAACAACTCGGCATAACAAACTTTAGGGGTGTATTTAGTAGAAATAATTTACCAGGTTTACCAAAAACAAAAGCAAAGGACGAGTGCGGAATTATAAATTTAGACGACTCTGTTGGACCTGGAACACATTGGGTTTGTTACTTGAATACTTTGTACTTTGATCCATTTGGACTTCCTCCACCGAAAGAAGTAATTAATTACATCCCAAATGTAAAATACAACAATGTTCAATATCAAGACAAAACAAGTACACTCTGTGGATATTATTGTTTATTTTTCATTAAAATGTTACAAGACAAAGTACCGTTGTATGATTTACTGTATAAAATACTAAAAGTTAACAATCAAAGAGTAAATGAACAAACAATTATAAATTATTTTAATTAATAAGGACATGTAAATTTTTCTTCTGTTTTTTCATTTTTAAATATATGTTTTTTCATTTGATTAAACTGGAGGTTTTATTTGGTTTAACCAAAGATTTTCAGGGTATAAGTGTACCGAGTGCAACCAAAGGTTCCAGCTTCGCGAGTTAGTATTATAAGACAGAAACTTAGTTTCTACTAAAGTTTAGGGTAAGGTTAAAGTGCACTTATAGAATAGGGACAAGGGGTCAAGTGGGGTCAAATTGGGCTCCGCCACGCTATATTTAATACTACTCATATTCTTTAATAATATCTAAAAACGTACTTTTTCCTGATGCAATATTACCTTCGACTGATATAATTTTTCTCATTTATAAAAAATACTTATAGAAAATAATCTTTAATATAACTCTTCTTCTTTTTTATTTTTATATCCGTTAAGTTTAAATTCCTTCATATGCATTTCAAGAGGCATCGAATAATCTTTTTCTTTCTGCATTTCTAACAGTATTGTAAAAATATCCTGAATAATTTAATTTGGATCTTCTTTATTTACTTTTCCAATTCGTGCTTTTGTTATAAGTTGTTTTATTTTGTGATGGTGTAATTTTAAAATAGCTTTTTTGTCGTCAACTTTTAATCTATTAATAAATATAGTAATTACTGATGGAACAGCGCCAGCAACTGCTACAAATAATGGAATAGCTGGAACAAGTGCTAATGCAGCTGAGCAACCAAAGATACCTGCTGTAATATGTAATCCAGTACTTACTCTTCCACAAAACTTATAACTTTTTCTGTAAGCAGCGGCAAGTTTAGTTAAGTGAATAATTAATTGATCTATTGTTTCTATTCCATTATTAGAAATTAGATTTTTATTACTCATTTATATAATATATTTTTTAAATTAAATTTTTTCCAATTCACTAAACGGAACCCAGCTATTAATTTTTCATTGTAACCTTTCCATTTTACTAATGTTTGTTTTTTCTTGTAGTCTCGTCTAATAACTTTTTCTATTCTAAAAACCTCTTGTTTAGTAGGTAAAAGTTCTTGTTCATAAAATGAACCTTGAATTATTTCATTATTTAAATCTTTTATAGTGTATGTTCTGGGATTTGTATTATTAATTTCATGAATTATAAATATTTCTTCAGTCCAGTTTGGTGTATATCCTTTTTCAAAATGTCGTTTAAGTTTGCTGAAGTGGACTCGATCACCAATTTTAAATTTTGGGTGCCATTTTTATACTAGAATGTTTTGTTTTGTTATATTTACCAACCATTTACTGCAAATTATCTAAATAAGTGTAAGTATTATTTGCTGTAAAATATTTCCACATTATTCTTTTTAAACTTCTATTAAATCTTTCGATTACTACAGCTTTTCCTTCATTAAATGTATGATACATGTTAATCTTATTTTTATTCAAAAATTATTCAAACTTTTTATTATAAAATTCTTTTCCTTCATCTACCCATAGATTTGTTTTAATATTATTTTTTCAAATGCTTCAGTAACAGATTCTCCAGTTTTATTCTTTAATGGATTAACCCAAGCATATTTGCTAAATATATCAATAACGGTTAATAAATACTTTACACCTTTATTATATTTTGAAAAAGCTTGCATATCAACTAAATCAGCAGATCAAATATCATCAATGTCACGGACAATCACTCTTCGTTTCGTAAATTTTCGTTTAATTGGTTTATGTAATTCTTCTGCTAATTCATCACTCCAGCGGTAGCTCAGAGTTACCGGCTCTGCAGTTACTTCGGGGTATACTCTACCCCCTTTTCCCGTTTTTTGACTTTCGTTTTTGTCCGAGTGAGCTTTCAGCTCCCGGGGACTTATGTCCTAGCCCAAGTTTGTATTTCGTTTGAAGTGCAGGTTTTACAACTAAATGTTTTGCAATCTTTTCTCCAAATGTTTTTGATTTAGTGTTATTTAAATTGGAAAGCATTTGCTTGTCACATGTACCCTTTTTTACACCGCTGTCATAGCAAAAGTCACGGTTCATACATACTGCATCTAGTTCATTAACAGGAGGTCCATTATCTAAAGGATTTCCTGGTCCACAATAGTTATATCCTGGGAGTGTTATGCCTTTCTTAGGTATATATCTAAATTACCCCCTGTACTTTTAACAAACTTTGATTTCATTCTTCCACAAGATGAACAGGTAGCCATTATTATTTTTCTCCCGTTTTTTGCTGTAACACAATGAGGATTTATATTATCAGTAAATCTTCTTTCTTTCAAACAATATATTTTATTCTGTAAACTTATGTATATATTATATGTTTCTTAAAATTATTGAAAGACTAATAATGTAGTTACTAATTCAAAATAAGATTAAATACCTTTACATTTTATCAATAAAAATAATCTGCCAAAAGTTTGCCAAAAGTTTGCCAGATTGGCAGACACTGCCGCTTTGCTGCCTTCGTGGCAGGATTTTGGCAAAAATTTGGCAGAAACGTTTAATCATATTTTACTAAAGGTTTTCATAAAGTACTATGGAAATCTGTTTTTTAATTGCTGAAATTGGTCGGCATTGGTTGGTTTAGATCGAAGGTTAAAATTAAGTTGGGTCAAAATCGGGCTCGCTACCCCATTTCTTATACTACTGTTCTTGTGTGACCTTCTACCAAGATTGTTCAAATTATTCTGATTCGTCAAAAAACATTGCTGTCAGGGGGCGTGGTCACATTTCCCTTCATGTATACCGTACTTGTCCAAATTATTGCCTTAAGGTAAAAAAATGGCCACGCCCCTGTGTCTGACATGTACTTACTATAGGCTTTTGTCGTAGGGTAAATAGTGGTACCTATTCACCATATAATATCATGTATTCTTATTTATGTATCATGTGTAATGTATTTTGATACTTCACGTGATGTTACTTTAGAAAACATTGTTTCATAGTCGTTTTATTTTATATTTATACAAAATGGTTTGCTTCATTTTGCATGTTAAATGTCGGGACGCCATTTCCGAAGCAGGGGGAGTATGTCGTAGGGTAAATAGTGGTACCTATAAATCCTTAATGTTTTAGTTGTTTTATTTCATTTTCCCCGTTAATGTCCTGTCTGGTGTTCCGTACTTTTACCAAATCCTCCAATATTTATATAAAGTATAAGGGAAGTAAATCACCGCCTCCTTTACTAATCTTACTAATATTTATGCATGTGACTTATTCCAACCAATCACGATCTGGTCACTCATAAATGGTCAATGTTTTGAAAACGTTTATTTGTTGATACTGTGCAAATAAAACCAAATATCTTTGGATATATTCTACATATATTCAGAGTACATTTATATGATAGTAATCATCTCATCATAGATTATTAAACCCATAATTGAACCTTAAAAATTCTTTGTCATCCGACCCAACCCCTCACAGCCATGTAGCCAAGTCATCTACACTATAAAATACTTGAGCTAGTTAGGAGCGAAAATAAGGGTGACACTTTTATATTAGAAACTTTGAAAATCTTTTTCTCTGAATCAATAAAAGCTAGAGCCTTGATATTTGGGGCGTGTAATATCAGATTTGTAATGTCTACTGCAATTGTTCAGATTATTGCCCTAGGTTCAAAAGTGTGTGTGACATGTATATAATATAGGCTTGCATAGAAGAAACCTAACTCTGACTTATACAAGCACACTTGAAGCCTTGTACACAGTTGAGCGCTTTAGGGTCAATGACTCTCTTGTTATTTATTAAAGATTATTGTCTTAAAAACAAGCTGAAATTTAACAACTTCTAACCCCAATTTCACGAAAACTTTATTAATTGCTTAGCTATGTCTGTTATTTTAGATGCATGTTTTTGCCCATTATGTGTCTTCAATGTTGACTTTTTTAGCTCACCTGAGCCAAAGCCTCAGGGTGAGCTATTGTGATCGCTCACCGTCCGGCGTCTGTCCACACTTTCCTTTAAACAACATCTCGTCCTAAACCACCAAGCCAATTTTGATGAAACTTAACAGGGATGTTCCTTAAATGGTCTTCTTTAAAAATTGAATTTTATGCAGAACTCTGTTGCCATGGCAACTGCAAGGAAAAACTTTTAAAATCTTCTTGTCAAAAACCACAGGGCCAAGGACTTTGATATTTGGCATGTAGCATCATATAATGGTTCTCTACGAAGATTAATCAAATTATCCCCCTAGGGTCAAATAGGCCCCGTCCCGGGGGTCACATGGTTTATATAGACTTATATAGGAAAAAACTTTAAAAATCTTCTTGTCTGAAACCACAAGACCTAGGCCTTTGATATTTGGTATGTAGCATTGCCTTGTGGTCCTCCATTGAGATTGTTCAAATTATGCCCCTAGGGTGAAAAGAGGCCCCGCCCCGAGTACCAAGTTTTACACAGACTTATATAGGAAAAACTTTAAAAATCTTCTTGTCTGAAACCACAAGACCTAGGCCTTGCCTTGTGGTCTTTGTTAAGATTGTTCAAATTATGCCCCTAGGGTGAAAAGATGCCAGGCTTATATAGGAAAAACTTAAGAATTTTTTTTGTCTGAAACTGCAAGGCCTAGGCTTTTGATATTAATTATGTAGCATTGCCTAGTGTCCTTTACCAAGATTATTCAAATTATGCCCCTGAAGTGAAAAGAGGCCCCGTCCAGGGGGTCTCATGTTTAACAAAGACTTACAAAGAAGAAAACTTTAAAAATCTTCTTGCCTGAAACTGTAAGGCCTAGGCTTTTGATATTTCATTTTTAGCTCCACTATTCAGAGAATAGGGGGGCTATTCTACTCGCCCCGGCGTCGGCGTGAGCTCTCTTGGTTAATGTTTTTCGGCAACCTTTGTTTTTCTGTCATATCTTTGTTACTATTGCACATATCTTACTGTAACTTCACATAAACATTGTCCAGCATACAAACAAAGTGTGTGCAGGGGCTGGACCCATTATACTTAAGGTCAAGGTCACCAAGGTGTTATAATTTGGTTATTTTTAAGGTTAAAGGTTTTTTTGCAACCTTTGCTTTTCTGTCATATCTTTGTTAATCCCCCGCCACAAGTGGTGGGGTTATAGGAATGGTCTCCATCCGTCGTCCTTCCGTCTGTCTGTCCGTAACACTTTCGTGTCCGCTCCATATCTCCTAAACCCCTTGAAGGATTTTTATGAAACCTGGGTCAAATGATCACCTCATCAAGACGATGTGCAGACCAAATGAGTCAGCCTTGTCGGCTCAAGGTCAAGGTCACAACTCAAGGTCAAAGGTTTGAGCCTTCCATTTTGTGTCCGCTCTATGTCTCCTAAACCCCTGGAAGGAATTTTATAAAACTTGGGTCAAATGATCACCTCATCAAGACGATATGCAAAACTCATGAGTCAGCCATGCCGACTCAAGGTCAAGGTCACAACTTAGGGTCAAAGGTTTGAGCCTTCCATTTTGTGTCCACTCTGTATCTCCTACACTTCTTGAAGGATTTTCATCAAACTAGGGTCAAATGATCACCTCATCAATAACTCTTAAGTCAGCCATGTCAACTCAAGGATTAAGGTCACAACTGAAGGTCAAAGGTTTGAGCTCTGTATCTCCTAAACCCCTTGAAGGATTTTCATGAAACTTAGACCAAATGATCACCTCATCAAGACGTTGTGCAGCATTTATGAGTCAGCTATGTCAGTTCAAGTTCAAGGTCACAGCTAAATGTCAAAGGTATACCCTTTCACTATCCATAGCAGTTGCGGGGGATTTAGCTGTCTTTCAGACTGCCTTGTTACTATTGCTTATATCTCACTGTAAGTTCACATAAACATTGTCCAGCACACAAACAAAGTATGTGCAGGGGCTGGGCCCATTATACCCAAGGTCAAGGTCACAAAGTTGTTATACTTGGAATTATTTTCATGTTAAAATTTTTCGAAAGCTTTGTTTATAGACATATCTTTGGTACTCTAAAGGATAATGACTTGAAATTAAAAACATTTCTTTATAATCATCATCTGCATGTGTGGTTACAATCTCCATAACTCTTATTGTATTTGTTACAGAATTATGCCCCTTTAAATCTTAATGTTTTTGGCAATCTTCGCTTTCTGAATATAACTAGTACAATATAAGTTAAAGATTTGAAACTTAAAATGTACTTTTATCATTATCATCTGCATGTGTTGTAACAATCCCCCCAACTCTGATTTGTATTTTTGGCCAAATTTAGCCCCTTTCATACTTAAATTTTTAGACAAACTTAGTTTTCTGGACATAACTTTGGTACTGTGTAAGATAATGACTTGAAACTCAAAATATATCTTTACCATCATCATCTACATGTGTGGTAACAATCCCAATAACTCTAATTTGTTTTTGACAGAATTATGCCCCTTGGTGTGTCTTCCTTTTAAAAGTAGAGGTCTCTTATTGAGACATACATTCATTTTACTGTCAAATCGCTGAACAGTGGAGCGTGCTGTCTTACGGACAGCTCTTGTTAGCTCACCAGAGCCAAAGGCTCAGGGTGAGCTATTAGGATCACTCGCCGTCCGGCGTCCATCGTCCGTAAACTACTACTTTAAACGACATCTCCTTATAAACCGCTAGGCCAATTTCATACAAACTTCACAGGAATGTTTCTTGGGTAAAGCTCTACAAAAATTGTTCAAAGAATTGAATTCCATGCAGAACTCTGGTTGCCATGGCAACCGAAAGGAAAAACTTTAAAAATCTTCTTCTCAAAAACCAGAAGACCTAGAGCTTAGATATTTGAGGTGAAGCATTGCCTGGTGGACGTCTATCAAATTTGTTCAAATCATGACCCCGGGGTCAAAATTGACCTCGCCCCAGGGGTCACTTGATTTTACATAGATTTCTATAGGAAAATCTTCAAATTTTAAAAATAAATTAAACCAGAAGGCCTACAGCTTAGATGTTTGACATGTAGCATTGCTTAGTAGACCTCTACAAAATATGTTCAAATCATGACCCCCGTTTAAAACTGACCCCGCCCCATGGGGTCACTTGATTGTACAGAGAAAAAACCTTCAAAATTTTCTAAAAAAACCCAGAAGGCCTAGAGCTTAGATATTTGACATGTAGCATTGCTTAGTGGACCTCTACAATTTTTTTTTCAAATCTTAACACCCCAAGGTCACTTGATTTTACATAGGAAAATCTTCAATAATTTTCTAAAAATAAACCAGAAGGCCTAGAGCTTAGATATTTGACATGTAGCATTGCCTAGTGGACCTCTACATAATTTGTTCAAATCATGTCCGCCGGGGACAAAATTGTCCCCGCCCCAGGGATCACTTGATTGTACATAGAAAAATCTTCAAAATTTTCTAAAAATAAACCAGAAGGCCTAGAGCTTAGATATTTGACATGTAGCATTGCCTAGTTGATTGTACATAGGGAAAACTTCATAAATTTGCTAAAATAAACCAGAAGGTCTAGATCTTAGATATCTGATATATAACATTGCCTAGTAGACTTCTACAAACTTTGTTCAAATCATGACCCCGGGGTAAAATTGGCCCAGCCCCAGGGGTTTCTTGATTGAACATCGGAAAATCTTCTAAAAAATTTCTAAAAATCATCAGTTTGACATTTGAAACATGTAACTCATATTTCTCAGGTGAGCGATCCAGGGTCATCATGACCCTCTTGTTTTTAGCTCACCTGTCACATAGTGACAAGGTGAGCTTTTGTGATCACCCTTCGTCAGTCGGTCAACAATTTTTTGTCTGCACGATATTGGTTTCATTTATGATTTTATCTTAACCAAACTTGCAAACAACTTGTATTACCATAAGATCTCGATTTCTTTCTTGAACCGGCCAGATCCCATAATGGGTTTCAGAGTTATGGCCCCTGATAGGGCCGGAATTAGCTATTTTGACCTTGTCTGCACAATAGCAGCTACATTTATGATTTGAATTTAATCAAACTTGCATAAAACTTGTGTCACCATAAGATCTTGGTTCCTTTCTTGAACCGGCCAGATCCCATAATGGGTTACAGAGTTATGGCCCCTGAAAGGGCCAAAATTGGCTATTATGACTTTGTCTGCACAATAGCAGCTTCATTTATGAATTTATTTTAACTAAACTTGCACACAACTTGTATCACCATAAGATCTCGATTCCTTTTTATACGCCCGCAGGGACGTATTATGTTATCGCCTCGGTGTCCGTCTGTCTGTCTGTGTGTTGGTTAGCAATTTTCCTTCCGCTCTGTAACTCTTGAACCCCTTGATGGATTTCAGAGAAACCTGAGACAAATGTTCACCTCATTGAAACGACGTGCAGAGCGCATGTTTCGGATGGCTCACTTCAATGTCAGGATCACACTTAAGGGTCAAAGGTCATATGACTTTGTTGTGTGTGAATATTGCTCTGCATTTGCGTTGCACTGCAGTGCTCTTGTTTTTATTTTGCAAATCCTTCTTTTGTTCGTTTACAATATTTTTTTTTAAATTTCTTCCCTTTTATGTTACTATAAATAGCTTGTTTAGTAACTTTTTTATTATTGGCCGTAGGGAAAACTCGAGACCACTTTTCTGTAGTACAACATGGATGGTACCTCCAATTTTTAGGTGTATTTTGACATATCTGTACCTTGTAAGAATTTTTTCTTTTTCTTTTTGGTTAAAGCAATGGCATGTGCGATATAGGACCATCATGGCCCTCTTGTTAAATCTTCATGTCTGAAAGTTCAAGGCTTAAGCCTTTGATATTTGGTATGTAGGATTGCCTAGTGGTTCTCTGACAAGATTGTTCAAATTATCACCTATTTTTGTTTTGTTTTTGAAGCTTTAGCAAAGAAATTTGTTCAAGCAAGCAATTAAACTCAGGTGAGCAATATAGGGTCATCATGGCCCTCTTGTCATATATATCAGAACTATATATGACTATTTCATATATAAAAACAACAACTCTGAATTTTACAGAAAAGAAAGTATAGAAACAAGAAATATACTTAAGCAGATACTGAAGTTTCAAATAATATATTTTCGTGACTGAAATAAGTATATTGCATACAAACACTACTAACCATAGTATAATTTAGCTAAAAATACATTGTTGTAGAAAAATCCAACATTAAATAACAATAACATCAGCAATAGCACGATTTTAGAATAACAGACTTAACTAAGTAATTACTAAAGTTTTTGTGAAATTGGGGTCTGGTAATTACAACTTAATTCAATAGCATTTATAAGTGTCTTATATTTCTCCAAAAATATGAAAAGTGTTATAATAGTTGTTGAACCAATATTTCAGATCAAATTATGAAATGCCATAATTATTTATAACTGCACAAAACAACACTGTTGTTTAACATTTATAAACTTTGTTATCTTGAATAAATTATGAAAACTATAACATTTTTGTCGAATCCGCTTGCGGATGCGAAGACAGAGTTGTCCAAATGGCTGTTCGGTGTATGTGCGTGTGTGCGTGTGTGCGTGCGTCCGTCCGGATTTGTTTGTCCGGACCATAACTTTGACATGCATGGAGAAATCTTGTTTATATTTGGCATGAATGTTAACCTCAGTGAGACGGAGTGTCATGCGCAAACCCCAGGTTCCTATCTCAAAGGACAATGTCACAATTACAGGTCGAAAGTCAAATTCAAAAATGACTTTGTCCGGAGAATTTCTTCTTCATGCATGGAGGGATTTTGATGTAACTAGGCACAATTGTTCACCATCATGAGACGGAGTGTCATGCGCAAGAACCAGGTCCCTTGGTCTAAGGTCAAGGTCACACTTAGAGGTCAAAGGATACAAGAATGACAACTTTGTCCGGAGCATTTCTTCTTCATGCATAGAGGGATTTTGATGTCGCTTGGCACAAATGTTCACCACCATGAAGCGGAGTGTCATGCACAAGAACCAGGTCCCTAGGTCTAAGGTCAAGGTCACACTTAGAGGTCAAATGTCAGATATAAGAATGACTTTGTCTGGAGCATTCTTTTTAATGCATAGAAGGATTTTGATGTAACTTGGCACAGTTGTTCATCATCATGAGACGGAGTGTCAAGCGCAAGATATTAGAATTACTTCCCTTTGTTGTTACTATAAATAGCTTATATTCGTAACTTTTTTATTACTGGTCGTACGAAAAAATCAAGACCACTTTTCTGTAGTACAACATACATGTTATTTCCAATTTTCAGGTGAATTTTGACCTATCGCTGCTGGTGAGGATATTTGTGTGGACTTAGAATATTTTTTTAAGACTTACGTCCCTTTGTTGTCACTTTATATAACTTATATTGTAACTTTTTGCAGTCTCTTTTTTTATTTGGCATAAATGTTTGCCTCAATGAGACAGGGAGTGTCTTATGCAACTCCCAGTCCTTTTGACAGCTGGCGGGCTCGACATGTTGCCCGTGGGCATCTAGTCGTTGTCTTTGTATCCATATTTTTCTGTTAAAGCCAGATTAAATTTTATGTTTGTATACTAGTAATATGATTTCTGCAACCTAGCCCACCTTTTACTTTATTATGCAGTTACATCATGCTAATGACCAACTGCTCAAAGTGGAATACCTAATGTCAAAATTGTTAGTAAAGTGTCAATTATAAAGTGATAAATGTTAAAACTTTGTTGCAAAACAGAATGAATGCATCCCTTAAATAGTCATCTGCCATTATTACACAACTTTGTCACTTTTTGATAAGAAGGAATAGTGTCATTCCCATATTCCCATGTTCACATGACTGATAGAATATGCTATTGCTGTTATTCAGACTGGCATAATATTGTGTTTTCAAATAACTGAAAGATACATTCATTAGCCAAAGTTAGGTCAAACAATGCTGGCATAAAGCTGGCCAAAAGATGCATAAGATAAATTCATAAAGACAATTTATTATTTGACATTTAGCACTATTTAAACTATTGTATATATCATTTTGCATTTAGAATTTGGCAACGAGTAATTGCCATTATGCATAAGGCATCTGGCAATTAGCACTCAATACATACCTGTCTTCCACACACTGTGGCCTTCCATACAATTCAGTGTTTTTTGAATATCAAGTTTGTGTGTCTGTGTTTAGGTGTACGTGTAGTGTCTTTTTAGACAATTTCTCAGTCATATAAATGACATTGTCTACTTGCAGCAGTGATGCAATGCTGAACTTAATAGTTCTGCCTCATTTGAATATCAAACCATAGCCAGGTGACATGATACCCCAACCAATCACATTATTCTGACACCGGGCTAACCAGTCTTAGTACTATTTTTGATGCTGAGTGACAACCTAGGAGCCTTCCTCCACCATCAAAGCTGGAAAGTCGCCATATGACCTATCATGTGTCGGTGCGACGTTAAATAAAAAAAAATGAAAACTAGGAAGCTACTAAATCAATTTTTCAGGTATTTGGTATAACGTGACCAGGGATCATACACTTGAAGCGGTTGAGGCAATATAATGTCAAGTACAGGACTTGATAACAACAAAAGGGAGATTTTGTGTAGTTAACGGTTAGCTCAGTCGGTAGAGTACTCACCCTGTAAGAAATAGATCCCGGAGTTTGATCCCCAGACTAAATGTACATTTTACGCATAATGTGGGACCGTAAATTTATGTTGTCCTAGATCATAATTACCTTGTTGTCTGTCACATTAGAAATTCAAGGGCGAAATTTATATAGCGGGGAAATGTATCATGGTATCAGACTTGCTCTTTACTTGTATGCACTTTCATTTAATATTCTCCATTTATTCTTATATGGGGGCTACCACTCACCTTTTGTAAAATCCTAGCAGGAAGTGCATACCAGTAAAGTGCATTGTAGAAGAATTTGTGTAGGCAGTCATTTAGTGCAGTTGGTAGAGCTCTCACCCTGAAAGCAAGGATTCCAAGGTTCGAGACAGAAATTGACTCCGCATTTTCTCACCCTGTTACAGTAAGTTGTGAAATAGAAAAATCATAATTTTGTTGCATAATAAATGGCATTAGCATAAGTATAACATGTGACGTAATTACAAACAAGTCACAATACATCTTTTTTCTTATAGTTTTTTTTTATTGACATTTCGGTACGAGTGTTTTTGGTACGAACCACAGGAATAGTAAAACTTCTACTGTAGTTGGTCAGTGTAATCTTCAAAGGTCTGGTCTGTAGTATTCAGGGCAATAAAGAAACATCTTACAAACATTTAAAACGTTTGAAAATGTTGTTCTTGTTGCAAGTAAATTGCTGCATGTGTTTTAAAATCGTAATCAATGTCCTTAGCAACAGTCGGCCATTTTAGTTTTATTTGGATTACTGCCCTTGAAATTAAAACAACTACCGGCTCTGCCAAAACTCTGTCACCACCAATGTTTAATGGTTATACGGGCCGTATTATACACAAAACTAGCACCGACTACAGCGGTGGCGTATTTTAGCACTGATTACGGCGGTGGCGTATATTGTACTGTCGAACAATCGCGATTTTGCTTCTTTGAGAAATACTTCTAGGCAGTCCAGCCATTGTCTCGAGAAACCCGAGAAAAATCGCAGGGCGCAAGTTTAGATTTTTAGAGAAAGACAATCAAGATTTTTTTCTCAGACAAATACCATGAAGGCGACCATCTTTGATTTCGGAGTGTTTTTGTCTTAAGACTATCCTAGGACTATCGTAAGACTGCTCAATAGCAGTCCTAGACTTAGGATCGATTTTGGTCATAAACTTAGGACTAAACATTTGGGACTGTTTTTATGACTGTCTTTGAAACGCAAAATTGTCACAGTTTTGGTCTTAAGACTGTTTTAAGACTTAGGACTCTCCATGAAACGCACCCCTGCATTTACTCTTCCACAAAACTTATAACATTTTCTGTAAGCAGCAACAAGTTTAGTCAAGTGAATAATTAATTGATCTATTGTTTCTATTCCATTAGAAATTAGATTTTTACTACTCATTTATATATTTTTTAAATTTAAAGTTCTTCCAATTCACTAAACGGAGTCCAACTATTAAATTTTTCACTACAACCTTTCCACTTTACTAAAGCTTGTTTTATCTTATAGTAATAATTTCTAATAACTTTTTCTATTCTAAAAACCTCTTGTTTAGTAGGTGAAAGTTCTTGCTCATAAAATGAACCCTGAATTCTTTCATTATTTAAATCTTTTATAGTGTATGTTCTGGGATTTGTATTATTATGAATAAATTATAAATATTTCCTCTGTCCAGTTTGGTGTATATCCTTTTTCAAAATGTCGTTTAAGTTTGCTTAAGCGAACTCGATCACCGATTTTAAACATTGGTTTACTCTTTGGTATCTTTAAATTACCATATAGATTAAAGTAAACAGTACCTTTATTTAAGGTTTTACTGGCTTCAGTCGGTGCCATTTTTATACTAGAATGTTTTGTTTTGTTATATTTATCAACCATTTCCTGTAAATTATCTAAATAAGTGTAAGTATTATTTTGCTGTAAAATATTTCCACATTATTCTTTTTAAACTTCTATTAAATCTTTCAATTACTACAGCTTTTCCTTCATTAAATGTATGATACATGTTAATGTTATTTTTATTCAAAAATGATTCAAACGTTTAATTATAAAATTCTTTTCCTTCATCTACCCATAAATTTGTAGGTGTTCTACCTTCAGAAATTATTTTTTCAAATGCTTCAGTAACAGATTCTCCAGTTTTAGTTTTTAATGAAATAACCCAAGCATATTTGCTAAACACGTCAATAACGGTTAAATAGTATTTCACACCTTTATTATATTTTGAAAAAGCTTGCAACTAAATCAGCAGACCAAGTATCATCAATGTCACTAACTATCACTCTTCATTTCATAAATTGTCGTTTAATTGGTTTATGTAATTCTTCTGCTAATTCATCACTCCATGTTATTTCGGGGGCCTTTTTGAGTGAGCTTTTAGCTCCCAAGGACTTACGTCCAAGTAAATACTCTACCCCCTTTTTCCGTTTTTTGATTTTTGTTTTTGCCCGAGTCCAAGTTTATATTTCATATTAATTGCTGGTTTTACAACTAAATGTTTAGCTATCTTTTCTCCAAATGTTTTTGATTGAGTGTTATTTAAGTTGGAAAGCATTTGCTTGTCACATATACCTTTTTTACACCACTGCCGTAGCAAAAGTCATGGTCCATGCATATTGCGTCCAGTTCATTGACAGGAGGCCCATTATCTAAAGGATTTCCAGGGCCACAATAGCGGAAGCCTGGTAGTGTTAAACCTTTCTTAGGTAACAAAGGTAACATTGCTTTATGAATATGAAATGCTCCTCCGACGAGTAGATCTTGATCCCCGGTGGCTTGCCGCCGCATCGCTGCTCCAGAAAGTTTAACAAACTGTGTTTTTATATTACCGCAGGATGCACACTGAGCTCTTAACGTAAGTCTAACATTTTTTGTTGTAACATATTGAGGATTTATACTATATATATATCAGTAAATGTCCTATCTTTTACGCAATATATCTGTTTCTGATTCATTTATATTATATGTATTTAAAATTATTAAAGGAACACTTTTACCAAAAAAAAAAAAATTGACTCGAACCTACGCCCCCCCCCCCCCCCCACAAAATTGTAATTAACACAGAATAATGTTAGAAAGTGAATACTCTCTATTATGGGCCTAATACCTTAACACGGTTTAACTGTTTGTTATGTTGTAAACCTTTACATTGATATACTTGTTTTTCCAATAATCATAATATCGTCTGCTAAACAGCCTATAGTAAGCAGTTAACTTGTGTACATGTTTACGATATAATGGAGTTACAAAATGGAGTTATAGGTTATAGAGTCAGTATATGAACGGGTAAATATCTTTTTTCATGTTCTTTTCCTTTTCATAATATATTGAGGATTTAAGACGTTGGTTTGTTTGATTGTACCTGGCTGATAATGATACATGTTGGATCGCTTTCAAACAATATATTTTATTCTGTAAAATCAATGTATTTTAAAGTAAAAAAATATTAAAAAGTGCAAAAGCCACATTGCTTTTCACACGACACCGGGCAGATATTATCAGACGCGCACCCGGCATCGGGGTGAACATTCAGTCGTTCTTAAGTCATTTCACCTGTTGGCTCATCCGGAATGAAGCATTGGTCCCTCTTAAGCCGTCCCACTTGTTGGCTCACATCACGATCACCTTCAACCCCATTGTTCGTTGCCTCCCGAACTTCGAATCAGAGACAAGAACGAGGTAAGGCAAGCCGGGTGGCTATTACAAATTATAGGAAGGTATCTATTGTGCGCGCAACCTGTAATTTGTAATAGTCACAGCTGCTGCCATCAGCGGGTGGAACAGACGTCATACCGGACCTTAGAATCAACCAGACTACCATTAAACAGGCAAAGACAGACGTCATAGTAGACCTTCCTGAACGTAGCATGTAACAGTCGTGACCTACTAAAAAGTATTAAAAAATTCCTTATATATTTAACACTACACTACTGTGCAATCCGTTTATCGATAAAGTAGTAAAGCGATATGCTTATATTTATAAACACGTGCGTCATCAATCAATAAGGACAAAACTATTGTAAATTGTTTTTCAGTGTGGAGTTTAAAGTTTTCTTCCGGGTTTTTAATGAAATATATTTTATATAAAATATATGTTTTCTTCACTTTGTTAAAACCTGCGGTTTAACCAGAGGTTTTCATTTGGTTAAACCAGAGGTTTTCAGAGTAGTTTGTCAAAATCAGTAGGTTTTTTTAATTGGTCAGCATTGGTCAGTTTGAGTACAGGGCAAGGGTCAAATGAGGTTAAATAGCACCAAAACCCTCATAATACATTACTACTGGCGCGCCTTCTAAGCTTTTAGCGAAAGATTCACAAGCTACATCTAAGTAAGAAAGTATACTTGCGTTACCGTAAAACTCTCGAGTCCGCAATAAAATTTATGACACTTCCGTTTCTCACCCATTGAATTAAATTAGTAAGAGCACTATAATACCATTTATTGCTGTATAAAACTAACTACACCGAATAGCATAGATTAACTTATTACACTTTTCGTAAGCAGTTGTGATTACTGGATGCCTAGAACATCCCTAGAGGATACACTAGGCATCCGGTTTTATCATGGCTAGAACCAACGGTAGGCGAAGGGTTACCGTACAGCTGGAAGCATTCGTTTAGCATAGATTTTTATTTAGACAGAGACAAATAAGTGCTCTGGTTAACAGTACGACCAAGTATCATGGCTAGCCTTAAATTCCGGCAGTAGATTGCTTTGGGAGGCAGTGTTCTTGGAACGTGTCTGTTTCTATTGGATTATTTTCCTGTAGATAGAAGATAATACCTTTTACATTAACTACATTTTCATTACATAAGTCACTGGTACATTTTTAGTGCTGTTAATCATCTAAAGTTCAATTCTACATTTTTTGCTGAGCTTCAGTAAAACATTGAAGAAAAAATATGAAAATCTATTTCTAAAGGCTTGTAACAAAACATTTATTTAATGGCTTGTCGGGCAATAGTCAAACATAACTTCTGATATAAAAAGCAGAATGACAGCTTGTGCTATATGAACGATCTATATTCAGCGCAAATTTGGTAGGCAAAGGCAAAATTAGAAAAACATACTGAGAAAATTTGTTTATAAACACCTACTGAATGGCTTGCCTGTCAAAAATCAAAACTATTTGCCCTTTAAAGCATCAATATTTTTACAATTAGATATTAATCAATAGTATTTAAAAATGGGACAAATACGTTAAAAGAGTAAATAAATATTTTGAATATAGAATATTTCACTGTTTACCATGATATGGATTAACTGGTTTAAATTAATTTTAGAATGTATATATTTTGCGCAGCTATATCAGTATATAACACCAGGATCATAGATTGAATGCAAATCTATTAGATAAATGACGCTTTATGCAAAATATCTAAGCTTCATCTATTGTAGATTCAAATCTAAGATTTTTTAAAAGCGTTTTATGACCAACAAGGCCATAATTTGTAAGGGTTTATCATAAGTTCATAATATGCTACAGACAAACATACCAAATATCTAAGCTCCAGCTTTGTTGGTTCAGAGAAGACGATATTTACAAAAGAATCAGTATATGTCTAATAAATAAAAATAAAGTCAGCCCTTGGCTGGACTACTTTTATCTTCAGGGTTTAATATATATCTACTGGGTACATATTTAAAAATAATTATACCTTACGTGCATTTCCGTATAAAAATCCTATTGCATTGCCTGCAATTGCTGATCTTTTAAATTGACTTTCATAAAGAAATATAGCTATGTTCAGTGTTCATTAGCAATTCTTTTCGCTTTATCTTTAAGATCTAACTTAAATGCAAAGCATCAGCCACGTTTCTTCATGGTATAAAATATCCTTTAATACTAATAATATCGGTCATGTGTTTCCAAATCGGATAGAAATTTCCGTTCCGATGGCATTTGCGCATTGGGCGGTAACGAGGCTAACGGACGGATATTTCTATCCGATTCGTAAACACATGATTGATACCTTTTTTTGCTTATCGTATTTAAAAGAAAAAAATAAATTTTCAATGGAAAAGAATAGGGCGAATGTAAATATATGAAATTAATTTCCAGTCGAAGACGTCCAAATAAAATTTGCAGGGAACCTTTCAAAATATAGAAAAAATAAAAAGATAAATTTGGGACAGTATCAGGAGTTTCTCTGATGATTTTCATACCTTATTCATGAACTTGCAAAAACAGCAACATCGTGCTGCACTCTTAGCAAACTTCGGTTTATTTAGCCACATCTCATCGCAATCTGTCGGAAACGATGTCGGACTTACATCACGTCGCCTTTACAAAACTGATATCGTATTGATATTAAAACCGTATCTGTCCGATATAAGCCTGATATACATACTGCTTGCATGAAATGTATTATTGTAAAGAAGCTCGCATGTATCATCATTAGGCAATCACTATCACATTTCTGCCATACACAAATCTGAATGGTAATATAATTTAATGAAATGATGCATGATGAACTACATCACACCTACGTTACCATGCATCATCGTGATGGGACCCCTTCCCTGTCAAAATAGTAGCCAAGTCCGTAAAAATGGGAAAAGAAAAAGATTAGGAGCAGCCCCATAAGAACATGTCAATATCTCATAAAGGCACGCTTGGTATTAGGTTTTCGCTATATAAAGCTATGTAAACCGATAGACTGATTTTTTTAATCATGTTACAACTATTCACTATTGACCATTCCAAAATAAAGGTTCTGTTCTACCTGCATCTTATTACTTGCAATGAAATACACGTTCATTTCTAAAGAAATCGAACTGCACGCTTTTGGCAAGATCAAATAAGTTTGAAATTAAAATTTATGGCCAGTCGGCATCTCTAAATTAAAAAAAAGATGAACACGATGAGACCTTTTGTGCCAGAAGCATAGTCACAAAGAGATAAACATCTCTCAGACACCCATCAACAGCAAAAATCCCACAAATTGACATAAATTAGTAAGGAAAGTAATAAACAACTAATCCTACTGAATAACAAGAGCTGTCCAAGAACAGCAACGTGTGACTACTTAAAATACTACTGACAAAAATGTTATACAAAAAATTATCCAAAATTAGCGAGGTCAAATCAGGAAAATATTTTTGTTGGAAAGCAGAAAGTTATGAACTTCTGCATCACAGTGAGTATAAGTGTAACGTTTTAAGCCACTAGTGGTTACTGACATAACCGAAACATGCTCAGTTGAAAGGTGTGAATAGCATTGTAAAAAGGCAATAGACATTTACGTAACCCTTTATTGGCTCTCAAATAATTACAGTGAACATGCGTCTTAAGTTTGTTTGTTTGTTTGGGGTTTAACGCCGTTTTTCAACAGTATTTCAGTCATGTAAAGGCGGGCAGTTAACCTAACCAGTGTTCCTGGATTCTGTACCAGTACAAACCTGTTCTCCGCAAGTAACTTCCAACTTCCTCACATGAATCAGAGGTGGAGGACTAATGATTTCAGACACAATGTCGTTTATCAAATAGTCACGTAGAACAAACGCCCCGCCCGAGAATCGAACTCACGACCCCGCGATCAGTAGACCAACGCTCCTACCTACTGAGCTAAGCGGGCGGGTTAATGCATTTCACAAGGTGGTTACTGGTTACTGAGATACCAGCTAACTTACAACCAAAAGTTGTTGAGTCGATAATTTTTAAGAGAGCGGAACAGAGGTACGGAACCTCTGTACTCTGTTCTAGTGTTTGATGTGTCAGTCGATTTCCACTAGTAGTATATCGTCATTGTAATATATATCTATTGGTCTATTGATTAGCTTATTGAAACACAAACAGAACAAGACTCGAAGGATGATTTTTATATTTAATATGTGTGTTGCATCCAAAGTATAAACTCCAACTCTCTATAGAAATATGTATATCTTACAAACAGCAACAATAATGAAATATGATATTATAGGCGGAGTTTAATCTATCTTGTACACTTGCTTACTACATCTTCCTTTACCTTTCGATTAGAACTCGTAAATAATCAAGTTCAAACGTGTACTCAAAACATGAAAATTCTGTTCTAATGAAATAAGCTAGTTACCAAGTCTATTATCATTACATCTCCTCTTTGTTCAGCAAAGTTCGTTAAACATTGCTATCAACATAATAGAGAGTTTGAGATTTCAACCTTCGCATTCCCCTTCAACGTCTCTTGCGAAGTTAACGTATGAAGTTGATGTCCGATTAAAATTCCTTGAGATTTCAAACTTTAGAATGATCCTTATTTCATTTAATCCGCCCTTTCAATTTATCCGTAATTATGATCGTTCTTTTCGTGCATTATAAAAATGATAATCATATCAACGTACTTCATTGTTGATGGTGTTCTTGAAAGATGGTGCAGTCTTTTTTTCAAACAAAAACATGAAACACCAACTATTACAAATGCATTTGTCGAAATACTTTGAAATTAAGTTGAATATATGCGATAAAGCAAACACATAAGACATGATCATAAAATATAAAGGACAGATTCATCCGTCATGCTGTGGACTAGTATTTCATAGTTTTTCTTAAAGTTTTTTTTCACTTTGAATTGGTACTTTGCACATCGAATTCCTTAAAAGACGCGTTTTACTTGTAGACACTCATAAACAATGTACCTGATGAAAATTTAATCTTTTAAAAGATATGTTGATAACATGAGCCAATATACACAAGTTATGAACACACTTAACAAGCGAATTGAAACAAATGTAAGATACTCTCGTGATATCATACGTTTTGGCATCATGGCACTCTGCATGACTCTGTATAATGCCAAACTCTCAGACAGCACAATATAATCGTGCCAAGTCACCATGTGTCTAGCGAAACAGTCAAGAAATGTTAGGTGGAGACGGAAATTGTCGGACAAAATAACATATGAGCATATACATGTATTTTTGAATATACTATTTTATAAATAAAAGCATGTCCAGGAATTTCGGTTAGGGGGACACCAACTTTAAGAGGGGGTCACCCTTTTCAGGGTTGGGAAGGAGGGGGAGGGGTTACACCGAGTTTCAAGACTGATTTTCTTTGTAAAATGTAAAAATCAAAGGGGGATGGACCCACAATGCCCCTCTGCCAGGCTCTGGGTCTGTGCATGTAAAAAATGTAGTTATCCCAAACGGCTAACAAGAAACTTCTCGAATTATGATATTATAGATCTGAAATTGTCTGATACTTCAGAAGAATTTTCCGTCTTACTAGTACCATTTTATGTTTATAATTAAAACGCAACTGTCGTATAAATTGTCAGACAGAAACGGATTGTTTTTATCTGGAAGTGAAAATAAAATGTTCCACCAATGATAATCGCGCGTAATTATTTATTTTTCAAGTAAAAGGACTGTCCTGCCATGTGCCTCCATCCATATTTCAGTCTTTCGTGCCGAGTATGTGGACAGAGTAGATGAAAAAAGACTGAAGTTTTGTTGACTTTCGTGATATCACATTTTCGGACGTTCAAAACTTCACTTCATACGACAAAAAGGCCCATCTAGTATAATCGATACCGCCTGGGGATACAATTATGCCGTAGGAGTTAAAGATTGAACAAAATCTCAGTGTTTCTCAAAATAAGTTCATACGTCCAGGTTCAATTCAATGTATTTAGTTAAAATTATTAGCCATACAGAACTTTATTATTCTAATACATTTTTGATAGTGTTTCGCTTCAAATTTAGTCTAATTATACTAATTATACATATGGATAATCGAATAACTTAATAAGCAGAAATCATGAAACAAAACTTTTTATTTCACATAGTAATAAAGAGAAGTCTAAGGCTTACTTGATATTACATGGAAAACTTTAGTAGCAACATCTGATATAAATGAAATACACGCATATCGGTGACGTTTTACCCCAAATATATATGAGAGACGTTGAAGGGGAAGGCGAAGGTTGAAATCTAAAACTCTCTAATCAGTTTAAAGAGCTAAGTACTTTTAAAATGTCACTGCTAATTGAAATATCCTGGGAAAGTCATCGGAATGTTCCGTCGTTATCAAACAGTTTCGTGTTTTATCTCAAAACCCTAAAATGTGTACAAACAACTGTTATTTTTATAAATTAAGTTGTGAGCCCTACCGCCAAAAAAAACTAACTATAATGTAATTGTAAAACACAAAATAATAATTTCCAAGATTAACATAATATTTTCACACACTAATCATTTGTGCATAGAATAATGAATCCAGCAAGCGAATACAAAATGACTACACTGCTATGGTAGCAAATAGGGCATTATTATGGCCAAACACAACACTAGAGTGACTAATCCTATGCAATGAAACATGTGAAATTGTGTCACTGATAAATCCAATTATTCATTAACAAAACGTCTAGGCGGTCGCCGTTTCCTTTGCAACATTTGTCGTGGTGCAAATGCAGTATCTGCAGGTTTCGTCTGCGCTGGCTTATGACAATCTTGAACTACCCTGAACGTTGACGCGTCTCGTGTAATTTTCTTTCCTCTGTGCCTGACTGTTAGCATTGAACCTTTCCTAGCAATGACAATGTGTAGGGTCAAACACTGTCTCAAATCTGTTAGGTTGTTCCCGCTTTAGAAACACACGGTCTCAATTTTCAATGCACTTGGCTGTACTCTCCTGTTCTTGTCCGCATATTTTTTTACAGACTGTCCCTGTCTCGAACATCTGTGTCTTGCTTTTCAAATGTCATTGGTGATAATTTCGCCTTTACTTTCCGATTGTACATTAATTCACTAAGAGCTTTTTGTGTCAAAGATTGTTACGAACTGCAAAAATTCATAAAATATCTATTCAACGCTCTCTTGTAATCTTGACCTGCTGCTATTGCAGTTTTGATTGGTTTTTGCAACGGTGCCATGAATCGCCCGACTATTGCATTACCTTTTGGATGCAATGGAGTAGTTCGAGTATGCTTGAATCCCGACTTATCAGCATATATATTCTTTAAAAGCACGCCTATGAAATGGAGGTCCATTGTCCGTTCTCAAAACCTTTAGATATCAAAATATCGAAAATATTGATTCCAAACGCGGTATGACAGTTTCTGCGGATGTTGACCTGACTGAAGCGGCCTACACGTCATTTTATTTTTTCTATATGGACCTTTCATTGGGCCTTTACAACAGTTTAAATATTACATCTCGGTATGAGAAATAGATTTTAACACGAAATCAATATGTTTTATGTTAATAATTAAAATAATTCCCATCTTGGTAAAATCTCAACGATTTCGGCGTGTATTTGACAACAAAAGACAAACTGTGAAATTAGCGCAGTTGTTTCGCATCTTTATTGTTCTGTAGACAAAAGATGAATGGACGCAAACAGACGATTACCGGTATTGCGTTAAATATGTGTAATCTGATTACCATGTTTATAAAAATTGTTGTGCAGAAATTTTAGATAAACAGTGGATTTTCATCTTTAAAATATTTAAAATTGACATAATATATATATATTCTCTTTCTTGTCGGTGTAGCCATATTTTTCTTATCCGATCGAATCAAGTAAAACGTACAGAATGGACACTTTTGCAGAGAGGGCCTTTGAAAAGTTACTTATCAGTAAATACAACCGACTTCAATGACTATTTATCGAGACAGCTAGTCTTTATACAACATTGTCAAGTTCTCCGCTTTGCGGAGTATAAGCCGCGACCAATATGCCGGAGCGGCCTATACGATAAATTTTATTTCTGATATAGTTAAAATATACGGCTGCGGCCAATACGGTGCAGCGGCCTATTGTCCGGAAAATACGGTACTTATTTGTAATAAATTGAGTTTTACTTTGCTTATTTTGTATTCCTCTTTTCTGCATGTATGATTAATCTTAATTTGCTTCGAAGGGGAGTAACAAAGAAAGTAATGTATATGTACTATTACAGGGTTACTCCCCTTGCTCTTTTATGACTGTGCTTTTCCTTTACAGCTGTTTTATTTTATTTTGTTATTACTATATCATTTGTTTGTCGGGAAATAGCTTTAAGCTAATGTAAATTGTTAAATTCATATCCGACGTTAAATAAAGTTTCTTGTATCTTGAATCTTGTATCTGAATAGCCATCTATGAACTTAGACAGATAGTTTGTGGGACCAATAAATGAATGGATTTCGGATACTGATTTTGGTCGTTTTATGTCTTTTTACTGCATCTACCTTGTAAGGATCAGATGAAATGCCCAATTCCGAAAACAAGTACCCAAAAAACTTTATTTTTGATTGTCCGAACGAATATTTTTGCTTGTTCAATGTCAAGTTTCGTTTTTTAGACGCTGAAGTAATGCTCGCATAATGATACCATGTTCTTCACGCGTTTTGCCGTAGCATGCAATATCGTCAGCAATGTTTAACACACCTGTCAGACCCTGAAGTGCTTGACGAAGCTGATTTTGGAACGAAATTGGTGCTGCTGACACTCCAAAATTTTAACGTTTCTATCGAAAAAGTCCAACATGTGTCTAAAACGTTGTCATTACTTGTAAGACTCATCCAATTCAACTTCATGGAAAGATTTGTACAGATCGAGACGAGATCTCATCAATGTGAAACTTAACTTTCTTGTCTTTCAGACGTCCTAACTCCGCGGAAACTTGAGAATATTCCTCAGTAAGTCCTTCATATTTGTCTTTGCTTTGGACGGATTGTATCCCAGTTTAAAATCCCAAGCTCTACAGACAGCTCATACCTAATCAATGATTATGTATTACCCGTAACGAAATGGATATCTCTGGTCAAGAATTCTGATTCAACAAACAAAGAACATTTACCTTGGAATTGCAGAGGAGAGGAGACTTCTGTCCAAATGCGAACGCTTTCGTGTTCATTTTCTTGATTTCCAGTAAATCTTTCATTTTCTCAAGGACAATATCACTAACAATATTGATTGATGACCCGCTATCAATCAAAATATTCTACGCCATTTAATTATATCCTTTTCTTTGAAACGTTTTTCCCATCTGACATAAATCAAAGTAACACATCACACTCATCCGAATTGCAATCCTCGCGTATTCATCTGTTTAAACTAATAAATCCGGTTGTTCATCCTCGAACACTTGATTCTTACGTTTCCTACAGACCGATGTATAATGATTCTTCCTTTGACAACAGTTACATTCCGCTCCAAGCGCAGGGCAACGTGATATATGTGGTTAGTTTCTTCCACAATTACGACATTTCTTACTGGTTTGTTGGGGACAGATTCGCTTTCCCGACGACAAGCCTGCTTTCGGAATCCTTGGTATGAAATAGAACGCTGCTGCGAACGTTGTGGTAAGAATCCCTTTGATTTCCGACTAAAATGTGGATTGCTTTTGACACGCACTACCTGCTGACTACTAGTGTCCTTTGACATACTTGTTGCTTGAGTCTTCGAAATTTCCATTGTTCTCATCATTGTAAGTAAGTCATTAAGTGATTTTTTCTGAATCTTGCTAACTTCGCATTCTCATTATTTGCGAAATAACACCCTGGATGATCTGGCTTTTAATTTCTGACTCGGTGTCCAAAACTTCACAGCTTTTTACTTTTTGTCGCAATCTAGTCACATATTGGTCAATCGTTTCACCGTGCAACTGTTTAATATTCCTTAATTCGAATATTTCAAACTGAGTGTTCTTCTAGGTTTGATGTAGGAGTAAACATCAAATTTCGGAAATGCAGGTAAATTTTCCATTGCCACAAATTCACGTAATCCACAGTTCTGAAATAATCCGATCCTCGTTGCCATTGTAATATATATCGTCATTGTAATATATATCTATTGTTCTATTGAGATGGCTTATTGACACACAAACAGAGCAAGACCCGAAGGACGGTAAATATATATTTGATATGAGTGTTGCATCCAAAGTATAAACTCACACTCTCTATAGAAATATGTATATCTTACATAAAGCAACAATAATGAAATATGATATTATAGGCGGAGCTTAATCTATCTTGTAGACTTGCTTACTACACTTATGAAGATACCAGCTTCTATATGATGTCATTACATTGCGAAAGAAAGGCATTACTATCGTGACCGTTGTCATATGTGCACGCGTATTCCAACACAGTATTACTTCCCCTTACCGTCCAACAGGACTGGATTACAGCCGTGTTAAGGAGGTAGGTTACCTTATTACCAGGGTAAACTGAAATTAGATGAATAGCAGCAAGTGTTTGTGTTTTGTATAATATGATTTTTAACTGCTACAATCTTATTTTCGTTGATCTCTGACGCTTCAAGTTCAATTGTTATCAAGGTTTGAAGAACATGACCCTCCAAAGGTATTTCATATTGAAACAAGGCAGTCTGAAAGACAGCTAAATCCCCCGCCACTGCTATGGATAGTGAAAGGGTAAACCTTTGATTTTAGCTGTGACCTTGACCTTGAACTGACATGGCTGACTCATGAATTCTGCACAACGTCTTGATGAGGTGATCATTTGACCCAAGTTTCATGAAAATCCTTCAAGGGGTTTAGGAGATACAGAGCTGAAACTTTTGACCTTCAGTTGTGACCTTGACCTTGAGTTGACATGGCTGACTCATGAGTTCTTGATGAGGTGATCAGTTGACCCAAGTTTGATGAAAATCCTTCAAGGGGTTTAGGAGATCTACAGAGTGGACACCAAATGGAAGGCTCAAACCTTCGACCCTTAATTGTGACCTTGACCTTGAGCTGGCATGGTTGACTCATAATTTCTGCACATCGTTCTGATGAGGTAATCATTTGACCCAAGTTTTATAAAATTCCTTCAAGGGGTTTAGGAGATATAGAGCGGACAAGAAATGGAAGGCTCAAACCTTTGACCTTCAGTTGTGACCTTGACCTTGAGCCGACATGGCTGACTCATAAGTTCTGCACATCGCTTTGATGAGGTGATCGTTTGACCCAGGTTTGATGAAAATCCTTCAAGGGGTTTAGGAGATATAGAGCGGACACAAAATGGAAGACTCAAACATTTGACCCTAAGTTGTGACCTTGACCTTGAGCCAGCATGACTGACTTATGGGTTCTGCACATCGTCTTGATGAGGTGATTATTTGACACAAGTTTTATAAAATTCCTTCAAGGGGTTAAAGAGATATAGAGCGGACACAAAATGGAAGGCTCAAACATTTGACCTTAAGTTGTGACCTTGACCTTGAGCCGGCATGGCTGACTCATGGGTTTTGCACATCGTCTTGATGAGGTGATCATTTGACCCAAGTTTTATAAAATTCCTTCAAGGGGTTTAGAAGATATAGAGCGGACACAAAATGGCAGGCTCAAACCTTTGACCTTGCGTTGTGACCTTGACCTTGAACCGACAAGGCTGACTTATAGGTTCTGCACATCGTCTTGATGAGGTGATCGTTTGACCCAAGTTTCATGAAAATCCTTCTAGGTGTTTAGGAGATATTGACCGGACACGACTTTGTTACGGACGGAAGGACGGACGGACGGAAGGACGGACGCAGACCATTCCTATAATCCCTCCGCCACGGCGGGGGATTAAAAAGAAGGAAAATATTAACACTATATAATAATATTATATAGTATATAATAATACGATACTTTACACTTTTCAATGTATCTTAGTTTAATTGATATCCGTAGTAGTCCACATAATTGATAATTTTACTAGTATGCGCGTTAGCTTTCTAATATAAGCTTCAAATGTATATGTCGCGGGGCTTGTGTTTCCATGGTAACGCATTTTCTCTCATTTTTGAACAATAATGTATAAAAACGGTGTTTTCGACGACTTCAGTGCCTTTCTGTTAATGACCAACACGGAATATTTGGATAATATTATTAGCAAAATATCAAGCACCTTACATGGTACCATATTTTTTTGAAGTTTAAAGTAACTCTGGCAACAGAGATATTTAAAATAGCTTATTCTACTATGCTTTTTATCGTAATTCATTATAAAAAAATATTGAATAAAATTATCTTTCTTTTCATTGTAGCTTTAAGACAAATTATTTCTAAAGTAAGTTATGTTATATTTTTGTGTATTTGCATTTATTCAAACAAATATCACAGCTTAAAAAACTTACAGCTGTATCCTTCGTTTGACCTTTTTTTCATGGAAAAATTGCTCAGCATGCTGCTTTTATTCTCATGGGTGTCTTTGAAATGAAAATAAAAAAGCCGAAGCTGTGTTCCTTAAATTGATCAATGGCAACGCTTTTGAATTTTACATTTAGATATATAGGTCACGGACTCCGTTTCCATGGTAACATTAATTCAATTCAAGAAACCAAAATGTTCTACTGAAATTTGAATAATTCTAGAGCTTAGTTTTAGTATATAAGTAACAAATTATCAACGGAAACTGAAAAATAGGTATTACAAATCAACCTGCTAGTTTTTTTATTTGAAAATAGCCGTTACAAGTAACCTTTCATCCAACTATATTCCAAATTCCATTGATTACATCATCCATTTTCTTACATTTTGCTTAACATTTTAATATAACTACATAAAAGAGCAAAATTTTTATTATTATTATTCAGTGCGAAAGACACATAAAAATATTTCAGCAGATAATGGCTGTTTGGAAAAAGTTCAAATAAAGAAAATGCACAGAATTACGTATTTTCAAAATAAAAGGTATTGATTTTGCACTGTAACTGACACGTAACGTCATGACGTCATTTTAAGGCATCATTGTTTTGAAGCGTTTCTGCAGCAATTTATTCATTATTTCTGCATTATTAAACCGTAAAGCATCAGATCGAAGACAGGTTCATGATTTTAGAAGAATGGATATACAATCACATTTAGTTTGTCGTAAACATCGTCGTAAATCGTTACGTAAGCTTCTGGTTGGACATGCGGACATACAGATATTAACGTAACCTACCGCCTTAATTAAATTGTTTTCCAGTTTTTAAATTTGTTGGACAAAGTTACTGTAAGCTAAATATTGTATGCTTTGCTTGTAATAAAGGTTAAAAACAACTTACCTTTACTATTTATTGGAAATACAGGTCAATTTATATATCTATAACTTAACTTATCTGACAACTGAATCTCTGTACACCCGAATAAAATAAATCCGAATTCGAATTTAATGAGCGGTGGTCACGTTTCGTGTAACACAGACCCATTACTACTACCTTGATACCTGTATTTTTAAATTTATCTTTTTATATGTTAACTTAGATCTGCCCGTTTGATAAACCGGAAGTAATTGCTTAACGTCATTTATCCGGATAACGTTGAATAACGCCTCGAATCGGCTGTAGAATTACGCAAGAATAATTCAAAGTTTCAACATTACTTTGTCTCTTACTATAACAGCTCATTCAATATTTTCTAACCAAATATAAGTGTCAGAACCCTATTTTTCATTTTGACAGTAATCTATTAACAAAAATAGTAATTCACCCCGAGAAGTTTGTTCAATGGACATGATAGCAAGCTACTTTAAGGAAATAGGATAGTCGTTTGACAACATAATACGTCACTCTGCTAAAACAGTACATACGTTAGACAGGATCATTGCAAGTCAACATGATAACAAAGTGATTTACCAGACATAACAGGAATTTGAAAAGATTCTACTCTAAATAAAGAAGATATCTTCTATTCATCTAACACAAGACCGTTTGGTCCTTCTTTAAAATTGTGTTCTATGTTTACTTGCATATTTATTATTGTTGGTCTAAATGTGGGGAAAAGACCTTTGACGGCAAAGTCGGTTAATGATTGACAGCTTTATGCATTATGCTCCGAATGTATTGAAAATCATATTTTTAGGAGTATTATGCGACCGAAATGGGCTTGCATCGTTGTTACTGCTATAACTCACAGGTCCAGAATGACTTGAGGATGGATGGATACATTACTCGTTTCTAAATGTCGAAATAAGGTCTCATGAAATTTGAACATGTTTTGATGCTTAGATACTGCTGTCTTCTGTATGTCAGGATACGAGTTATAAGACCCAGGGAAGTGCCTACGCCTTTAGTATATTGAACAATGAAATGGGTCCAATCGCTAAGGTGACTATGTCATAGACTAGCTGACAAACGAACAAGAATGTCCTTTGTTAAAACGTATAGCTGGTGAGACCAAATATCTCATACATAGAATTTTCCTCATATAGGCTGGAGACTCTATACTTGACTGGTCTTTTTGTTGAAGTTTCCGTCAGACAATGTCTTTGAATCAACAACATACGAGTCCTATCGCATAGATGCTCGGCCTCTATCCCCTTAATTGAAGTTGCAACTCTATATGATTGCCCTGACTCCTGGATGCTCAGCGCCTATATGCTATCATATGTAGCATTCAGCTACCATATAGGTATATTCCCAATGCCTTGGCTGTACTTTGCCAATAACGCTGAACCTTCTATAAGCTGGAACTCTCCTACTATCTCAGTAGATTACCAAACTCTGTCTCTCTGTCTCAGCTTCCCGATGCTCAGCCTATATATGCTATCGTCTATAGCATTCAACTACCCTTTAGGTAAAACTTCTATGCGCTGGCCCTATAGCTCAAAACCTTATTGAAATTCTGCAACCCTTCTTTAGTCTATGAACTTCCGAAGTCTTCTTTTTAATAATTTATCCGCCCTGACAGGGTAAATGCAATATTCCTTATCAAGGTACTGGGATAAATTATTAGTTGAATCCTCGAAGTGTCTTCTTCCACCGCTGGATACCGAATGCCCTCTCTGTCATCCATCTACCTATTTATACCTCAGCAGACGTGCTATTTTTAGAACTTGTTTCTGATTGGTCCAAATTTAAACATTGCGTTTTACAACAAGTACTTGCTCTATCAAATATCTGATTACATTTAACTTTTGTATATGACATAATGTGTGATGCTGGGGTCCAGCTATCCACATAATGAACCCAAATTAGCCACAAATGACCCAATTTCTATTATTTACAGCAATTCAACAATAATTATAGCAATGACAACCTGAAAAGGGAATCAAGCACTATCTGTGCTTATGTGTTACGTTATAAATATATTAAATAAACAAATTATTCTGACAATAGTCCCTTTCTCAAGAAAATACTTTCAGTTTTTCAAACACTTAAGGAATAATTTGTGTACAAAGCAAAATCTACTTTTTCTTTTTACTATTTCTCGATTTTTACAAATCATGTTTCACTGCTATCATTAGCATACATTCAGTAATATACTTATTAAATTAGTATCAAAGATCAAACATCTCTAAAAGACTCAACATAAAGTATATGATTTCAAGAATATCATACAAAGTTCATCTCCTGACCTTTGTATTTTACTATCGTCATTAATAATATTCATGTATTTCTCTGATTGTAATAGTACTTGTCATCTTTTCTGTTGACATAATAATTGTTATCACCAAAACCTCCTTTTACACGATAGCTTCTGTCAGACCTATGTATAAACCCATTACCGAGATCATTTCTCACGCCATTTTATCACCATGACTTCTTATGCTCAGATTTATTTGGGCGATGGTCTTTATAACCCCTATCATCTCGTCTGTTAATATCTCTATCATATATATCCTTTCTGTTATGCCAACGTGATCCTCTGTTCACGTACTTAATAGATGACATCTCATGATACAGATTGAATCCTTTATCATCAAAACTGTGTCACTCTGGTCTGTCATCAGATTGTCTCCAGTTTCTTTCTGTTCTATCATGATGCCTATATTCTTGCAAACCATGTCTACCGTAACTGCTCTTTGATGCCAGGTCAGTCTTTACTTTCTGGCATACATCACATGACCGGCAAAACCTTGTTACTTCATTTGTGATGCCTGGCCAGTGAAAACTCGTTCGTATTTGATCAAGTGTCTCTTTAACTGATAAGTCTACCCTGGCTATTGACTTATGAGCTAATGTCATAACACTTCTCCTGAACTGGATTGGGACTAATATCTGTTTAACAACTCTTCCCTTTTTCTCCTCAAAGATTCTATATAATACGTTTTCCTCACTTCATAATGAAACCTGAAACCTCTTTTTATTTTCAGTTTCGACTTACCTGTAGCATAAGTCCTAAGTTTCTTTAACGTCTCATCATCTTTCTGAGAAATTTTCATTTGCTCAACATCAAACGTTTGCTCTTTGACTTCGCAAACCTCAGAGGGTTCTGTAATACTCACATTTATTGCATGCTGGGTTTCCGTCATCTCAGTTGCAGCAATATCTTCGCCGGATGAGGACTGTCTTTCATCTCGGGTTTTCCAGTTTATGTCTGGCTTATCTGAAACTCCCTTTATATTACCGACTATCAAATCGCATATCATGTTCGGCACAACCATTGCCTTCATTTCACCTTTAAAATATGGTGTATCAACCTGTATCTTTGCTGCAGGAACTGTTCTTGAACGTCCATCGATCGCAACCATAAGGTACCTTTTATCTAACATTTGATTCTTTGATACAAGATCTTTCATGACAGCTGCCAATTCACACCCTGTATCTCTCAAAACCTGAACTTCTTTATCACCTATATATTCTTTCTTTAATATCAAGTTCCTTTCACCGTTTGTTGGATCAATGGTACAGGTGCTTGCTATGACCGAAATAGATTTTCCATGTGCTAACATAAGACGTCCATCTTCTATGCAATCTTTAAACTGTTCATCATGTAATGATATTTCTATAACTAAGGATGCAACGTTCCTGTCATCAGACTGTCTGTCCTTCTGTGCTTGGCCTTCTTTTCTTCAGTCTGTGGCTGTAGAATCTTGCATTTCATGACTATTTCTTTGTCTTTCCTCATAGGATCGTTTACTAGCTGAAGCAGCACCGCTTATTTTTCTCTTGGATAGGTCTCTGCATTCTCTAGCAATGTGACCTTCCTTATTACATATAAAACATACAGGCTTTTTAAAAGCTGGCCTTTCTCTTTGTGTAGGCTGAGACACTGGCTGAACCTCGGCCGAAGGCTGTGGCTCCTTGTTGCATGACAAATTATTTTTATTCATCCGGTTAGATGTGATAGTGCCACCATGAGCTTCAATATACTGTTCTGCCAACTGTGTAATCTCAGCTCGCGACTTTGCAACTTTTTCCTTTAAGAATAAAGCAAGGTCCTTGGAACACGTTTGGATGAACTGTTCTCTGATCATAAGGTCTTTCAACATTTCAAACGTATTGTCAACTTCTGCCATCTCTGTCCATCGACTGAAATACCTGCCCAGCCTTGCCATGAATTGAAAAACAGTTTCACCTCGCTCTGGCTTACATTCCCTGAACTTCAATCTGAAACCTTCCTCTGTCAGCTGATAACGCTTCAGAACTGCTTTCTTTAATGCAGTATAGTCATTGGCTTGGTCTGGAGGCATGCTTGTATATACGTCCAGCCCATGTCTCTTCTTTCCATCCCTGTTTTTTGCAAACCGTTCAATCGTTCGAGGTATGCATCCATATCATCTTTACTTTCCTCGAACTTGGGTAGCCTTGGCCGCAATGTTTTACTGCTCAAGTGCTCAGCACTTTTATCAGCTCTAAAGCTCCGGCCTCAGCTTGTTTTTAAGCAATTCCAGCTCATGCTCTTTTAAAGCTAAGTCTTGCTCCTTTAAAGTTCTTTCCTTTTCCAAACGTTCCAACTCATACAATCGTTTCTTTTCTGCCTGTTGTTCCTCATAATCCCGTTTTTGTTCCTCATAATGCCGTAAATTCTCGGTCTGTTCAAGCTCAAACAATCATTTCTTCTTTAGCCTCAAACCTTCGCCTGTCTTCATCTCGTCTCAGCATCCGCTCCTCACGTTCAGTGTACTCCTTCTCTTTCCTGTCAACAAATTCTATGAGTTCTGAGCCTGTCAAACCCATGCGTTCACCCATAGCTACCCATTGATCGTAGTTCATCTTGAACCCTTAAGCTGGAACTAAGTTTGGAACTAGATTCAATGTAGCTCAGACCACCTTAAGTCACAGCTTCTTCTGGTACACCAACAGAACGTTAAAACCACAAGTCTCTGTACCTCCTTGGATATAAATCCCGGACGAGCCCCCAAATTGTTATAAGACCAAGGGAAGTGTCTACGCCTTTAGTATCTTGAACAGTGAAAAGGGTCCAATCGCTAAGGTGACTATGTCTTAGACTAGCTGACAAACGAAATAGAATGTCCTTTGTTAAAACGTATAGCTGGTGAGACCAAATATCTCATACATAGAATTTTCTTCTGGCTACCTTGCCTAAATGATTCGTGTACCAATGATTTGTGAATGATTTCTATTATGAGCTAATTAATTTCAGGGATCAGGCAAATCACTAAATGTTTCAAACTAACAATCTTCAATTAATAATGATTAGCTCAAACTCCTATAGACTGGAGACTCTATACTTGACTGTCTTTTTGTTGAAGTTCCCGTCAGACAATGTCTTTGAATCAACAACATACGAGTCCTGTCGCATAGATGCTCGGCCTCTATCCCCTTAATTGAAGTTGCAACTCTATATGATTGCCCTGACTCCTGGATGCTCAGCGCCTATATGCTCTCATATGTAGCATTCAACATCCCGATGCATTGGCTGTACTTTGCCAATAACGCTGAACCGTCTATAAGATGGAACTCTCCTACTATCTCAGTAGATTACCAAACTCTTGATCTCTGTCTCAGCTTCCCGATGCTCAGCCTATATATGCCATCGTCTATAGCATTCAACTACCCTTAAGGTAAAACTCCTAAGCGCTGGCCCTACAGCTCGAAACATTGAAATTCTGCAACTCTTTTTCAGTCTATGAACTTCCGAAGTCTTCTTTTTAATAATTTATCCGCCCTGACAGGGTAACTGCAATAGTCTCCTTATCAAGGTACTGGGATAAATTATTAGTTGAATTCTCGAAGTGTCTTCTTCAACCGCTGGATACCGAATGCCCTCTCTGTCATCCATCTACCTCAGCAGACGTGCTATTTTAGAACTTGTTTCTGATTGGTCCAAATTTAAACATAGCGTTTTACAACAAGTACTTGCTCTATCAAATATCTGATTCCATTTAACTTTTGTATATGACATAATGTGTGATGCTGGGATCCATAGCAATGACAACCTGAAAAGTGAGTCAAGCACTATCTGTGCTTATGTGTTACGTTATCAATATATTAAATATACAAATTATTCTGACACTGTACATGTATTTTGTTAGTTTGTTTTTGTTTGTTTATTTTTGATTTACGTCGTATTTCAACAGTATTTCAGTTATGCGGGCAGTTAACCTTACCAGTGTTCCTGGATTTTGTACCAGTACAGTCTATTCTCCGCAAGTAATTGCAAACTTTTCTACATGAACCAGCAGTGGAGGACAATGATTTCAGGCAAAATATATTTTATTAAACTGTAATGAAATACATACGCCTTGCTCGACTATCGAACGCACGACCTTGCGATCTGAAGATCTGCGCTCTCCAAATTGAGTTAAGCTATAGTGCTTGTATGTATTATCAAAATAATAGTACATATTGCTTTGACAATGGATTTTCAGGATTCCGACGGGAAACGTACAAAGAAGACCTCATTAGAATATTAAAACATGTTGTGATGCTTAACACTCAGTTCTGCGCAAACACGATTGACTTTAGCCCAGATATGGTAACAATAAGTTATTGTTGCAGGCTTTTTGAGATATAAAATGAAGTTTGTTTTAGCAATACATGCAATCTGTTGAAAATCGTATTTTGTCATGTTTCAGGTGTTCGAAAATGGGCTCCAGGAGGGTTTAAAGATTAAGTACACCGCTTGATTATTTCTGGTTTATTTTAGTAAGTTTGTTTTCGGTTTATTACCGTTGATGAGCAGTTTCTTTAGTTATGCAACAACGGCCAGTTATCCTTACCAATATTCCTGAATTTTGAACTAGTTCAGAAAACAACAATAACAACAACAAAAACAAGGACAAATATCAAACAACAGGGAATGCCATGTTCCAAAAACCAAGCCTCCCACAAACGAAACACACAGCACGCAGACGTGCACACTACCAACACACACATGCGCACGCGCGCACGCACGCACGGACAGCCCCCTCCTCAATCAAATAAAAAACACATTGGGGCACCGCCTTGTAATTATACCTTAGATTAACCTTAATTTTATGTTTTACTTTATTAATCTGTTATTTTTGCTAATGTTAGAGCCTTTCTCAGCAGGGGTTTTATTTACATTGTGTTGTCTAACTTGCTGAAGGACGAATGATTCAGGCACAATGTATTTTATCAATTCGTCATGAAGGACATACGCCTCGCCTGACGATCAAATGCACACGACCTTACGATACATATATTTGCGCTCTCCCAGTTGACATAAGCAGGGGGCTATATTGCTTGTATGTATGTCCAAAAATACAAACCTGCTGTCCGCAAGAAATTGCCAACTTTTCTACAGAGTGGAAGGACTATTGTTTTAAGACTTAATGTCTATTATAAAATATCGAACTCACGACCTTACGATCCGTATTACTAAATAAAGGCCGTATAAAATTGATCATTATTCAGAGCGTAAGACTCATAAAAATATTTCAGCATATAATGACTGTTTGAAAACAGCTGAAATAAAGAAATGCTGATAGATACGTACTTTTAAGAAAAAGACTATTAATTTTGCGCAGTTACTGACACGTAACGTCATAAATTCGATGAGGTCATTTAAGAGAACAATGTTTTGTAGCTTTTATGCGGTAGTTTATTTATCATTTCAGCATTAAAGCATTTAGTATCAGAACGGAGACATGTGCAGGTTATGATTCGTTTTCAGAAGAATAAATATACAAACAAATTTAGTTTGTTCTAAACGTTGTCGTAAATCGTCACGAAAACTAAGGCATGCGCACATACAATGTTTGGGTACTCCTTAAGTAGTGATT
>NW_026458974.1:0-3936 GCF_021730395.1 Mercenaria mercenaria | reverse complement strand
TAAAAATTTGCAATCTTGGGCTAAAAAAAATTTTAAAGAAAAAACGAAATTTTTTAAACGAATACTTAAAAAAGGCACTGGCCTCCAGATCGTCCGACAAGAACAAAAAAATTTAAAAGCCCGGCCATGGAAAACCAACAAGTGTGGGTTTTCGACCAGCAGGGATCGAGACCAACCTCGCTCCGCGCAGTCGCTCAGGACCATGCGTTCGCTAACAGTTTCTCTGTTCCAATAGGCCTTTGAAAGCGAACAGCAGGGATCCTGACCGATGCACGGATGCGCAGGCTGGTCTCCTCCATGCGGTCGCAAACCCCATGTTGGTTTTCTCGGGGCACGCTTTATTTTTTAGATAATAAGGAAATTAAGGGATATGCTCGAACTACAGACTATAATGTTGCGGAAACACTGAAATTAGATGTTTTAAGTAATTTTTAGAAAAATTTGTTTATTTAACGTGCTTTAAAAACAAAAAAACCCCCCATTGCGTTATGGTAACGCAGGGGAAAAATTTCTTTTTTCCCGTGCGGTCAGGGTTCGATTCCCGCGCACCTCTTTTCTATATTGACTTTTTTAAATATTTTTATAGAAACAAAATTCCTTTTTTAAAAAGTTTATAAGTACAACTTCGCAAAAAAGGTTCCTTGATAACTGATAATTCCCCCTGCTTTTTAATCGAAACCTCCCTTAAATTTTTTTTAAACTCCGTAGATGCATTTGTAGAATTTACGGAAGAAATCCGTGCATTTAAGGAATATTGTTTAAAGGAATATTAAAGCCGGTTTGCCTGGGGTCTATATATTTCGAAAAAAAAAAAAACTGGAGAACAAAAACATCTCACGGAAGGTCACTTTGCAGAAAAAAACCTTTTTTTTTCGTTACTCTACCCAGGCCTGTTCACGGGCAAAATAGACATGCGCTCGTGAAAAAACCAATCATTCTGAAAACAAAGGTCATTTTGTTTAGGAATGAAAATCGAGAAATTCTATAATTCGATCTTCAAAACTTTCAACAAACTAGACCTTTTCTTTCATTTTACCACAGATTAGACATGTAACACGTTACATAATTATTACGAATATTGGGCAACTCTAATATGAAATAATTAAATTATATTGATACTCTGATATTATTTTTTATATTTAGTTAGGTTAATCTATAGATTTGATAAAATTTTAAAACCAATTTTCATAAGTTTTTTAATTTTCATACTTTAATACAGGATTGCGAAAAAAATTAAAAACCAGATGCATTAATTTATTTGAACTAAAGAGATGAGACGTTTATGATGACTTTATATGAATATTTTTCTTGTTTTGAAATTATCGACCGCGAATTGGAAATTCTGGTAACCTTCAGATCATTGTTATTCGGGGACCTAATTTTGTGAGCGATACCGCCCCCGTGGATTAAAGACATGTTGGGAACGGGAAATTCACACCTATAACAGGTAATTATTCCGTATTTTTACTGAAGATTTGAAATTTTAGTATAAAATGTGTAAAAAACACACCTTAACTAATCCATGTCAAACATCATCTCACATGACTGAAAAACGTAAAAAAATCTTTTTTTTTTGTCGAAAAATGAAAAAATTTTTTAAGGGGGTAGTTATATTTTCACGTTAAGGTATTATTTGGGATATATTAGGATTTTTTTGTTGGAAAATGAAAACAGTCATTCGGTTATTACCATTGCTTTCATTCCAAAAATTTAAGCACAGTAAAATTAGATCGTTTTTTTTTCGAAACGTGTCTAGAAAATAAATACCTCGACGATGTACCATGTCCATCCTCGTTTTTCTGAAAAATCCAGCGGATCCGTCCTCGAGAAATGAACATACTTGACGCAGACCCTTTTTCAAATTTTTAGCGATAATATGAATGACCAGCTAGATGAAGAAAAACTTTGGCCTTTTAACCCCCAGCTACGGGAAGCAGCCTATTTTAAAAAAACTTCTCACAAATTTTTTCAAGTTCGCTTCAAATCCTCTACATAGACACATTTTTGGGTGTATTTTAGTTGAATTTTTGGACTGTACGTTTTGTTTGTTTTTTAAAGTTTTTTGGGGGTTAAAATGTTTGCAACAAAAAAAAAAATTTAAATTTTTTTCGAAATTAAATGATTTTGTAAAATATGTATTGCGATCGCCCAACTTAACGTTTTTGAGGAAAAAAGCCAGTTGTTCGGTCGAAAAAGTGCTTTGTTGAGTATCGAAAGAAGCATATAAACAGATCCTTTTTTCGTCTTTTTTGCAAGAAAGAGATAAAAGTTTTTATACACTTTACAACAATTTTTGGGTCGAAAAAACCCAAAGTAGGGGTTTTTTGAAGGACAGGAGCATATACGCGCCATTTTAGGGGAGCAGACCCAGCTGACGGGATTTTTACTAGGAACTATTCACTCCCCTTTTTTTTTATCGTTTCTTTAATACGATAGAACTTTCTGAAAATAGTGGTTGGAAACAAAGATGTTCTATTAAGGAGGGAAAAAAGGGCATGAAGTTAATAGGTTTGCAGGTTTGTCGAGTAATCAACCCCCTCAAATTTTTATCATCCAGCGTTAAAGCAGAGCTAAAATGGTGGGGGAAAAAAAAGAAAAAAAGAAAACAACGAGAAATTTTGCTTTTTCTTGGAAAACCCTTTGTACATTATTTTAAGTATTACAGCTCGTCTATACTTAAACTTTAACAAAAATAACTTACCTTCTGATAGTCTTTCAAATTTTGTATTGCAAATGGGGATTATAATCAAAGGGATAAATTAAAGTACAAAAAACCAAACGCTCTTACATTGCCCCTTGTTATTTCAAAAAAGCGTTTTTATTTTTTCGATCGTATGGTTAATGGGAAAAAATTACTACACAAGCATTGATGGGGAATCTTTAAGGCTGTAATTATCAATATAGATAAAACCAAATCTTGTGTAAAAAGTACCAAATCTATTAAATTTTTTTATTAACCAAAGGTGACACAAATGAAAACTTATCACCAATATTATTTCGTTGTCTCGAATGATTTAGTCTCATAATGTCTAATTATTGTTCAGGACAGTGGAAATACCAAAAAAAGAAGGACCTGCTAAGGTGATATTTAAGAAATTTCTCAACTATTTTTGTTTACTTTAGCAGGATACATGTTTTTTACAGAATCTTAAAAAATTTACAATCGCACTAACTTTCCAAACCGAAAAAAGAGTTAATATACGGGAGTGTACGGATTCCCGTATATTACCCGTATACGGGAAGAAAATAACGGAAAACTAAAATACGGGCGTGTACGGGGCTTGTATATTTTAAAAGTCCGTATACTGATAAAATTACGGATTTCCGTATACTATGAAATACGGAATTCATAGTATACGAATACCCCGTATATTATTGAAATACGGGGGGATATTCTAAAAAAGGTTATTCTGGTCGTATACAACACCGTATATTCCCGTATATTCTGGTGTACTGGAATACATAAATCCGTATATTACGAAAATTTACGGGACGTATATTTCCGTATATGTTTCATAACAGCCCCGTATATTTCCCTATATTCTGGATATACGGGATATGTAAGTTTGTATATTTCGAAATACAGGGATTGAAATTACCCGTATATTCTTTGTATACAACTCCGTATATTTCCCGTTTGTCGGAAATTACGGGATTTAAATAATGTATATTCGAAAATACGGACGAATGCCCGTATAAGTTTCATATACAACCCCGTATATATCCCGTATATTATGGATATACGGGATATAGTATAGTTTTGAGTATAATTCGAAAATACAGGGATTAAATTTCCCCGTATATTTCTTGTCGTAATACCACTCCGTATATTTCCCGTATATCCGGAAATTACTGGATTTAAATATTTGTATATATCGAAAATACGGCACGTATATGTCCCGTAATGCTTGTGTACAACTCCGTATATTCCCGATC
>NW_026458973.1:0-67855 GCF_021730395.1 Mercenaria mercenaria | reverse complement strand
ATCTTTCGGGAAAAAGGTTAGCACTGACCTCTAAATGTGTGGAGACACTCTGGCGACTCCTAAAAGAGGTCAAGCTTAACCATTGAAACAAACTTGTGAGATTTTCATACAAGAATGCTACAGACCAAGAAGGTGAAGATCCATAACTTTTTTTTTTTTTTTTTTTTTTTGGATTTAACGTTGCACCGATTTTTCTTTTTTTAGCTGGAGGCCACTTCAAGGGGCCAAGGCAAATTATTTCAACAAACTTCTGAGAGGACTACATATATGGATGCCATAGACCAAGTTTGGTAAATAGTCATCAGAACATTCATGAAAAAAAGTCTGAGAAATGCTTTTCTACTTTTAGTATTGGCTGCATCTGTAAGAGGCCAAGTGAAACCCTTTGAATAAACCTGAAAGAGGTCCATGACAGGATGCTAGAGAAAAAGTTTGGTGTAATTCTGACAAGTAATTTCAGAAGACATGTGTAAGTAAGAATGTTGATATTGGGTGACAGAAGCAGGCAGATGGAAGCAGGATATTACACCATCCAGCTATACAACTTCCTCATCCTCAACAAACACCGATGTCAAGTACAGGACAACATTATACTGCTACAATAAAAGCTATTAATGTCAAAGAGGTTTTGAATTCAAACTGCAATTGTTTCTGTAATAATTATTACATGCATTTCCAGACAACAGAATTTGTATGCATGTTCATCAACAGAAGACACTTATTATATTTAAATTTCCAAAAATGTTTCTACTTTCCAGTGTTTCTAAAATGCCGAAACGAGGATTTAATTCATATTATGATAAAACTTTTTATCTATCGTTAACCGTTGTGGAGTTGTGGGTTTTCCCCGAGTTGTGGGCTACAATATTAAGTTCAGTTTCTAGAAATATACTTATAATTGTTATTCATTTGTTTCTATTTGAAAATGGTAATTACAAAAAAATCAACTATGCTAAGCAAAGTTCTGTTATTTAACAAAATAGATAAACTTACTCTCTGTAGCCTACTTGATCGTAATGGTAAACAAGGTCTTCTAAGAACATCTTCTAAATCTGGACCAGGGCTTGATCTTTCCAATTTTCTTTTTATTCCAGATTCTGCAATTTTCATTAATTCCTTGGTAGATGGAGCAAAATCTATTTCTTTCTTTACCATTGCACTATCAAACAAGATTTGATGCATTAAGTGTTCCTCAGGTAATTCTTTCCTTTTGTCCACTATGAGTTTCCTTTTAATCCTTTTCATATGCCTCGAGTTGGGAATAACCGGTTCATCATCTGAATACAGAAACACACTACAAGTCAGCCAATGGTTCTTCCATAATATATGTCCCAAAAGGCTTAATGGTAAGCACACCAGATTATTAATCAGTTTATTTGCTTATCAGATGGTGGTTGCAAACACCTGCAAATAATCTTTTAAAGGGCACCCGAGTCATTCCTCCACAATTCTTCAGGTTGAAAAGTTAGTATATGACCTACAGTAAAATCTGATACAGCTTAACCTTTACCATGCTAAATTACTATAATGGACTGGTCCATCATTCAATTAGTGCAGTACCATTTCTTATTTGAAAGGGTGTTCACTGAAAATATACTGACTTTATAGCGAACAGTGCAGACCATGATCAGCTTGTATTGACATGCAGGCTCATCTTGGTCTGCACAAGTGGCCATAACAGAATCACCTGCCATTGTCAAGCTAAAGGTTAAACAGCAAGTGGTCACCTAAATTAAACTGTCACTAGCCACATTTGCTATTTCCCATTTCTAAAACTGCATGCAAATTAATCTGTATTAAGCAACAAACTGTCTTTAAATGTCATGTTTGGCTACTTCTCTTGACTGGCTGATTTGGACAGGTTTGCATGTACTTCAAGAGAATAAAAGTTTGCTATTAATAATATCTAAACTGAAATTGTTTCATGTGGCAGAATATTTGTGACACATGGCTAACTTGTGAGACATTTTGAACTATTTACTCTAATAACAACTCCTCTATAAGTACTTATATTTTGTATATGAACAATTCATGAAAATATAACCTTCATAAAAAATTTCCGATCTTACAGAAATTGATAAAGATTTTTGTTGTGCTCAAAAAGATAGAAGGAGTGATCGCCCTGGCTATCTCCACTGTCTGCCTTTTCAAAACTTCCCATACCTGATTTTTTAGTTCTCTTTCTTCTGCCTGGTTCCATACAACCTATCTCACAGTCTGTTTGTGACAAACTCACTCCTACACCAGGGTTTGAGGTACTTGTTCCTTCTCCTGTCCTTTCACAGTTTAATCTCAATTCTGTTGGTGTTCTCTTACAATATGAGTGTTCTTGTTCACGATTTGGACCAATTTCTGATTTAATACTGCCTATGCTTTGGTCTGTTTCCAAATTGCCACTTTCAGTATCTATTTGTTCTCCATATATCCCTGTATCATCTTTTTCAGTGTGTATTTCAATGTTTCCATCTGTTAACTTTGGATCTATTTGTTCCTCTTTCAGTGCAACACTTGGCAATAGCATGTCTATTCCAAACCTTTGTTCACGTTCATCCAGTGTACCATCTGATTTAAGAATATTGTAATTTTTTCTGGCTTTCGAATGATGTATCTCATACTCAGAGGTAGACATCTTATCTATCTTTCTTTCAGTTTCAGTCTTAGAAGTATTTCCATCATTATCACACCGAAACTCAGTTCCAGTACCTTTTTGACTGTTAGGTTTGACACTGCTTTCACTTTCAGCCCCGGAATGCTGCACAGTATTCAACTTTCTTGCTGTCTCTTTATCTGTGTCTTTCTGAAGGAGATCCTTTTCACATTTTGTAACAACATTCAAGTTTTTCTCGATATTGTCAGACCTTGAATAAGATTTCAATTGGGGTTTTTGCCCTTTTCCAATAGCATCTGACTCATCATTATCTTGATTTTCTGATGGTTTACCAGCACTTGGTAAAACTAAATTAGCTACATGACAATTTCCAGACAAGCTTATTTCAGCATCAGCTGAAGTCCCATCTTCCTTATAAGACCTAATAATGTCATCACTATCTTCCACTATCTTCAATGTCCTATTACTGAGATCAATTTCAACAATATCATCTTCATTAACTGTGTCTAAATCATTTTCAATTACAACAAAAGGAACATCACTTTCTGCATCATCATTGCTCATATCCTCCTGTTCTCTAACACTTTTCTCCTCAGGTTTTTTCAAACTTTTTAGCATTTTTGCAATCATATTGTCAATTTTCTTTTCTGTCTTATTCTTTTTACCATTTTTTTTCTTACTACGAATCCTAATATTATCTGTTGGGTTTGGCATTTTTTGCTCATCATCACATGTCAAATCAACATAATCTTGAACCTTGCCATCCAACAAATCTACCACAACACTGTCACCATCTTTATCATTCTTTATGTTGTCATATATCACAATTTTCTTTACATCCTCGATATAACATCCAGCTTGGTCAGACAGACCTTGATTACTACCCCTCGTCAAATCAACTAAGTTTGGACCTTCCTTATCCAACAAATCTACCACAGCATTGTTACCCCCTTCACCGGTAGCTACACTGTCATCTATTTTCTCTTTAAATGATTCGTGCTGCTTTGAAAGATATTCAAGTTTATCTACTTGTGATTGGAGTCTTGATAAATGAGACTTCATAGCACCAAAAATATCTTCTTCTCTTTCTGATTCTTTGTGAGAGGTAGTTGAGTTGCTTCGGGTGTCTACGTCACACCTGAAATCAGATTTGATTTCTTAATTGTACTAGAAATGTGTCCATAGGACTAGAATGCCTCCACTAGTTATGTTAGAACACAAAGTATGAATCCTGTAATAGCATTTTGACAAAAGAACACATATACTGAACTTATGTTTCGAAAAAGAAAAATTATCATAAATATCATTTCATCATTAAGTGATAAAGTATTACATCCCCTCGCTTAAGTGAAAGTTTATGCCAATTTATCTGAATAACCTTCCATAAAACAAGAGCTGTCCATAAGACATCCAATGCTTGACTATTCAAGTTGTTGTCACAGAAATAGGAATATTACCCTAAATATTGAAATATCTATAGAGTTTCAATCCAGTGCACTGCGAAAAATATGTGCATATACCGGAGTATACGGTCCCGTATATGTCTAATATACGAATATCATATAAAAGGTATCTTTCCTGAAAGTATGATCAAAACCTACGCCTTAAACATACTTTTGGACCTTGACAATCCCTAACTTTGAATACTGACATAAACTGTTGAAACGTATTTATGCTAAGTATGAATGAACGGATCCATGTGAGAAAAACATGAATGTCCAATTAAAGAATATGGGATTCCCGTATATGGAATGTTCCATATACGGGAAAAATGTTTCCGTATACGCCCGTATATTAGGAGTATACGGAATGCGTACACTCCCATATACGGAACCATTTTCCGCAGTGGTGGAGATAGTAACTTGAATGCAAAACTTTAGTCAAAAGTTTTTAAGTTCAAAAGGGGACATAATTTTGCAAAATATATATCAAAGTTATGAGACTTGATGCAATGACATAGTTTTATAAACCCAAAGAAACAAGTGTAGTTTCCATTCCATATCTGCATTAGTTTTTTCAAAACAATTGGTTTCATCCTTATTCATATACTCAAGGCATGTTTTTTCAACAATAGAGATTATTCACAGGAAACTTCCTCTTGAAAAATTTCAAATCATAAAAGATTTCTCCTTCCATTGGTTTCACATTTGGAGTATTAGTTTCCTTGCTTTTTCCAAAATTGTTTGACTCTTAGTAGGAAAAACACTGATCATAGTAAACTCTGGCTTAACCCTACATCTACTGTGAAATTGTTAATACTCCTGGTGAACAAACTTTTCTCAATTCTGTTGTTCTACTCATTCACGATATTTAATCTGAACAAACAAATAAAAAGTGTTTTTATCTGATCTTCAAATGTTGAAATCCACTAATACATACCCCCATGAAAAAGAAATCTTAGCTAATGGAATTTCATACCCGCAAAACCAAACTATTTCATAGCATGTAATTATTTCCACTGAAAAAAGATGATCACTTTCACAAGTTTTTATCAACTTACATTACTTTTCCCCAGACACTTTTGCTTCAAATGAGCAACATTGTGGCTTTGTGACCAACATGGATCCAGACCAACCTGCTCATCCGCGCAGTCTGGTCAGGATCCATGCTGTTCACTTTCAAAGCCTATTGCAATTAGAGAAACCGGTAGCAAACACTATGGATCCTGACCACACTGCGCAGATGCGCAGGCTGGTCTGGACCCATGCTGGTCGCGAAGCCACTATGTTGGTTTTCTCATGGCACGGCTCAAATGTACTTACAGTGGACTTGTCTGTTCCTTGTTCCTGATAGGTGAAGAAGTTTTGGCTGAAATATAAAGCAACAAAACAATGATTTGCTTCAATACAGTGAAAACCGTCACCTCTATTAAGCAGGCACTTTTTTTAAGAAGACACATTTCTATTCTTTGAGAGCAAATTAATTTGTATTAAGCAACAACCTGTCTTAAAAGACCCCTTTAGCTCATTCCATTGACTGACAGACTAGAACAGGTTTGACAATACAAAGAAAATCAAAAACAGAAACTTATTTTTGCAGTTTCTTTTTTTCTGTGCAATAAATAAGAATACACAAATCAACAAAATTAGCTACAAACACACTGTGGTTGCGCAAGCCTGCTCATCTGTTAAAAGTTTGGAGCAGATCAGGCTAATAATGTGGGAGGAGTTGGACACACAAGATGTTGTGACATACAGATGGACGTATGCACGGACAGCTGCAGTGCTATATGTGCCCCCCCCCCCCCTCCCCCAACCCCCAACATAATTGGCAGTCCATAAAAAAAATGACTTTCAAAAATATCTGAAAAATCAGACAGAATTACCTGTATGATAAGTACCATTTTCTTCATACATCCATGAACCATCTTGTTTGAATTCTATTTCAGTAACAGAATCAGGTACAGAGGACAGAATTTCTAAGAATAATCTGAAAAACGAAGACACAATTTCCATGTGAACAAATCTCGGCAATATGAAATTCTGAAACAAGAGGCCCAATTGGGCCTAAGTGGCCAACCTGAAAAAATCTTAACCACCTGACTTTGCTTCTAACTAGGTTTGGTTAAAATTCTTTAAGCTTCCTTAAAACAACAGAATTGTTCTCACTTGTGATAAGACCTCAGATCTAATATACATGGGCCGTTCCAGGAGAAAGTCTGTATTAGTGACAAAAAATCAAAATCATGAAGAATATTTTTTACCTTTCAAATCTGAAAATTATGTGAAGTAATTATCTACACTATTTCACGAGCTACAATTGTTTTAAGTAAGTCACTGAAGGCATTTTGAGACTTGACATTAAGAACAGCATGAATGCAGTATGACATCGCCAAGCATGGTGTGCATTTTTCAAGTCCTTTATGCAGAATATATTGCATATCACTTCCTAAACATTATGAATTTGAATATTTAGGAAAAGTTTAAAATGATTTTGCTGAAAATATAACTTAACCTTTTATTTTTGGTGTCATCACAGGCCCTTAACCTACATACCTCTATATTTTTATGATGCACAGGTGCTTTAGAATTTCTGTTGCCATGACAACACAAATAGCATTTATTTGTAAAAATATAGCAGAATCGGATTTCCCTTAGATAACTGTATTACAATATACTTATTTCTAGTTTCAGCATGAAGATAAGAAAATCAGTGATTTTCCAGTATTTCAAAGTACTTAATATGTATAATTATATCACCAATCCAGGTTTACTCATGGAACAGCCCTTACACAAATGTAGTTACAAATGTATCATTTAGAAGAAGTACTCTGTTACAGCAGGAAATGCCTTTTTTCCACTTGAATCAACATACCCATCAATGTATATATTGCCAACAGGTTCATCACACATGTAACATTTATTTTTGGAGAGGGGACGCCCTTCATTCATCTTGAGTAGTGTAAGTGCATCCATACACTGAATGTGTGTACAGTCTGATCCTCGGCATGGCGATACTAAACGTGTTTTTCCCAACTGAAAAAGTACCCTGAATTATTATAAACATATCCTACGATCCCAAAAATACTGCATGAAAACTTTGAATAGTCAATTTTGGAATGTCATTAAATATACTTACATGGGAATGTGCCATAAAGTTTTAAATTATATCCAATAAATATTAAACTTCTGATCTTTTTTTGCCTTTTATTCTTGTTTATTAATTAGGAAGTCACTACTTCAATTATACTTATGTCCTTACACTATTCCCTGGTCTAGACATCATCGTTGAAAATGCTGTTTATTGTGTGCCTATTTGTTACTAATTAATGAGCAGTTCAAAGATACTATGCTGTATCATTAGGTATCAATTTCATAGCAGATTACCAATTTCTTCTCACAATGTAGGGCCCATGTAAGAAATATAATTATATACATCTATTTATTACAAAAAAAAATTGGACCTGCATAAGGATTGAAATAATTACTTTTCTAAATAAAGTTTGGTGGCAAATGCAGCAAAAAATAAATCCTTTGCGAAAATTGCTGATTAGCAAAATTAGAACCATGGAGACAGCATCTAAACAACAGAAAAAGTAACTTACAGGGCATATAAGTGAAGCCTTCAAACCCGTACAGCTTACATCCTTGTCATTCTCAAACTTATTCATCACTGAAAATAATAAACAAAACCAGTCACTTTAACCTTCACCTTTCTAATTTGTAAAATGGACTGGTCTATCATTTAATTTGGGCAGTATCTATTATTGTTTGAAGAGGTGTTCGCTGAAAATTTACAAACTGAATAACGAACAGTGCAGATCATCAGTGCAGGTGGATCTTGGTCTGCACTGGTTGCAAAGGCAAAATCACTTGCTGTCAGCAGGATAAAGATTAAATTCAAATATATGCCACCCTCCCCTATAAAAGTATCTGTGATACTGCGAATAGGCAAGAACTACCAAAACCTACTCATGCTGCAATTACATTCTTGTGTACTGCAATCATCTCTTGCCGCTAGCAGGCTAAAGGTTAGATCAATTTATAACATGCATCTTGACAGAATTGTGCCATTTTAATACGCAGAATATAGACAAGTGACTGCCAAATATTCCAAACATTTAAAAACATATTTATATTTACCCATGTCTTTAGTAGTGGAGCAATCATTCAAGTTGTACATCATCAAGTTTGACACAATGCCTGGTATTGTTAACTTCTCTGCTATACATATTGTAACACAATAACTCTAAAATGATAAAATAGTACAGGCTTTCATAACTTTTCATCATAATTGAGCCGTGCTATGAGAAAACCAACAAAGTGGGTTTGCGACCAGCATGGATCCAGACCAGCCTGCGCATCCGCGCAGTCTGGTCAGGATCCATGCTGTTCGCTTTCAAAGTCTATTGTAATTAGAGAAACTGTTAGCGAACAGCATGGATCCTGACCAGACTGCGCGGATGCGCAGGCTGGTCTGGATCCATGCATGTCGCAAAGCCACTATGTTGGTTTTCTCATGGCGCGGCTCAATTATTATTAAGTTTACAGTTATTCTATTTGTAACTTCACTCGTATCCTCAAACAGGTTTCAGTAAAACCTTTACCTAAGCACTTCCCAAAGCAAAAGATATACGACAATAAAAATCACTTGTGCATCTCAACAGAACTGACATTCAAAACAAAAGTAAACTTGATGGTAATGCATTGAAAAAGCATCAAAGAAGACTACAGTAGCATACTGCAGGTTATATAAGTTACAAAGTCATTATTCCCTAATACAGTCAAACCTGTAAATATACAGCAAGCTTAGAAGTGGCAAAAAGAAGTCTTTGTTTGCAAGCGTTTATGATTAAAAGTTATAACACACTGAACATTTTAAACTAAACTAGATAAGTGTCCACACACTGATGTACCTACTTCCTGTCATTTTACATGGTTTCATGACTCTAGGTGATTTTTTTTAAAGCTACATGCAACACTATCTCTGAAGCACTTAATGTGATTTTTTCATGAAATCAAGTACCAGAACTCATGTCTGGATGAGTGAAATCTCAAAAAAACACAAGGTGCACAACGTCACATGCTGAATAATATTAATAATTACGTTTCGTAATCCTACGTCAAATTTTTTTTAGGCTATAACTTTTTTTTTCGTGCTACAAGCTTTTAAGTCCTTTCTATGCACATTTTAACTAAGTCAGAGGCAATAACTCCAGCTGTGTGAAATTCCAAATTAATTCACCAGATGCACAACTTCACATGCTGAATAACAATTCTGTGAGATTTAGTCACTCCATGTTAGATACTTTTTGAGATATGCATAACACAATTTCAGATGGACAGACAAAAGCAAATCTAAGTGACCTCTACCAGAAATGAACAAGAGCTGTCTGTTGACAGTATGCTCGATTATTCAAAGAATTGATGTAAGTATAGGGTAAAATTTGGAATGATATGCAAAACTTAACCATATAATGATGGTAAACAAGTGTTGAAAATTTCAAAGCTTTATGTCAAAAGGTTTCACCAAAATGTGGACTGGTACAAAAAAACTTAACCATGGTGTGATGCCAACATCAATGCCGTGTTGAGTAGGATAGCTCACTTTAACATATTCCAAACTTTAATTACACTGATTAGTAGCATGTGATAAGGAAAATAAAAGTATGTATGTACAAATTTTTCGCATTCAAGACTTACCTTTTTGCGGATTGGCATCCACTCTACACTCAGACAGTCTTTGCTACCTTTTCCCTCAGTAAAGCTGCACAAATGTGTGATATCTAAGGGTCCACAGTGTTTGTCTTTGACCTATCAATTCAAGTTATAGATCACAGATAAGCATGTAACAACATCTCAATACAAGAACACTGCCTGTGGTTGCCAATGCTCATCTGCAAGTGCTAGACAATATGTTAAAAAAAGAGTCACGGTTTTTGGCCTTTTTACTTATCATAACTGATAATAAAAATATGAGGTTTCAAATTATTCAATATAAGTGAACTTAAACAGGAGAACAACCAAGAAATACTGATTTTCTAAGATAAAGAAAGCCCATAATTCTGACAAATTGCAAGAGAGAATTTTGGTTCTTGAAAAATCAAATGTCTGTTCTTTTTGATCACTCTACAAATATTGAGGTCAGTGAAATCAAAAGTACACTTTGGCAGGTGGCAGTCAAATAACGTAATTTTAAGACTGCTTTGCATATTGTTGTGAACAATACCAATCAGCGGCTTTGACGTTATTGGATCAGTCTAAAATCTCGCATGCACACGTTTCTGTAAACATTTGCCTGTGTGTACAATTAAATGGTTTATTGTTTGCAGATTGTGACAGTAGGTAGTAAGATAATTAAAGCCTCAGGTGTGTATCTCTTGATAATCAAGGGGATTAAAAACAACTATCAAATTTATGCTTGAAGACTAAATCATTGTTTTTTCGGGCTACACAATATGGAGTTGCAAGGTAGCCTGGCGGGCACGCTCTGAAAATATTTAGTAGCCCGACAGAATTTTCTGGTAGCCCCCGCGCTCCGGACATAGGATTTCTGAAAGCCTGCATGTCCCAACATAAAAGCTGTTTTTGACAAAACAACAAATAACAAAAAAGAAATTTAATTATTATTCAAAATATCACCTCAAATCATATTTCTGAAAACATTAATTATATCAAATTATACCATTACCTGTAATAATGCAATTTCATGGTTGATGCGAACAATACAATCTGGAATTTTGTCTTCCTGAATGTTACTTTGATCATACAAACAGAATCTGAAAGATAGTGACCATTTTACAGATATTGAATATAGAATCTAAGACACTGACAATTTTTACAGAATCCGAAAGATATTGACTATTTTACAGAATCTGAAATTTACAGAATCTAGAAGATACTATTTTACTGTTGGGAAAGATTTTAATTTAACTATTTTTTTTTCTACAAAGTATAATTTGATAAAAACCCTGATTTTTCTGAACTTCAGAATATATTCAGAAAATCTGTCACATCAAAAAAGATAGGGTAGAGTTATGTTCTTGACTTTTTGCAAAACTGATATAAAAAATTTGGACCTCACACAAGTTTTCGTAATAGGTGTCTGTGGGAAAATCACAACTTTGATGACATTTTACTTATTTATTTAATATTTATTTATTTATGTCTTTGAAAATTTTCATTAAAATATACATTTTCACAAATAGAATTTTTTCACAAAGTAGATTTTAATGAAAATTTTCAAAGACATAAATAAACATATGATCTATAATATGGTGAAATAATATATTCATTCAAAAGTTATTCAAAGTGAGCAAGTACTACCTTCCGACAAGAAAATAAAATCTCTAAGGAAGTATTGGGCTAATCAACCTGGTTAGTAAAGTTAGAAAACACAGTCAAAAAATAATTACCTTACAAGAACTTGTATCCCAAATCTGCCAAAAATGAAGGATCTCTGCAATGTAGTAACAAGATTATTAAAGACTCACAATGCACTAGTTTTAGATGTGCTGCACAAATGAGTGAAGTGAAAAAGTCTGCACAATTACTTCGGATCCATGAATCTCCTGTCTCTCCTAAAACTGGCTTAAAAATGAGTAACAGTTAACTTTTTGTAGGAAATTCCTGACTCTGTGATTGTTAACTGATTAATGGAAATCTGATTGTTAAAATTCTTTTCATGTTATCAAGTTACAGAGGAACATTTCTAAACCGAACTTTGGCGGGACATTCGGTTTCCAGGTGTTCTGGTATGGAGGGATTCCAATGTATTGGTAAGTGTGGTCCTTCAAAAAAGTTAAACTTGCAGCAGGGTTTCAGAAATATGCAAATTTATTGGTAGCCCAGTGGGCTACCAGTATTTTTAACTAGTAGCCCAACACTTTGGTTTATTTGGCAATACTTGCTTAGTGCTTGTATACTACAGCTGGATGGAATGCATAAATCAATATAGGGTTTCATAATTTTAGAAATACACATATGTTGTTATTAATTTCATTCTATAAAATAACAATTATCGTTAATCATTTTTTCTCCTGGAGTTTCTCATTTGATATTAATGAATAAAACTTGTTAAATTAGAGATTCTTCTCCCTTTGATGATTACAGTTGCAAAATGACAATATCATAAAAAGAATTGTCAATCAATTACTATAAACTTGCAAAGCCAAATAAATATTGTATCAATTTTAATTTATCTCAAAAAATCATTTAAAGTCAATAAATAATTCTGTCTGATTCATAAAAACATGTTTTAATTCGCAGTTTCATAGAAAGACTTAAACCAAGTAACTAACATCAATTACTTTCTTGGCACTTTGTTTTCACTTAACCCAATTTGTTTGTCCAAAATATCGTATAGTTTCTGATATGTAGCAGTTGTGCTAATTTTCGCTACATAATGGACAATTTTTGCACGCTAATATCACTAATCCAATGTAGGATCCATGCTTTTCGCTAATGGTTTCTCAATAGGCTTTGAAAGCAAACAGCATGGATAATGACCAGGCTGCGTGGATGCCCAGGCTGGTCTAAACCAATGCTGGTCACAAATGCACTATGTTGGTTTAATCATGATGCGGCTCATATATACATTTCTACTTACTTTGAATTAAGGATCAGACTCACAAGGTCTTCCTCAATACAAAAACAATACTTGGTGCTCTGTGCAGACTTTGCCATAGTGTTTCTACGTGATGATGCACTTTGAGACCGTTCTTCGGCTTCTGCCAGACACCCTGATATAAACAAACAAGTAGAATATCATGACAACTAGGACCATCATTCACCTAGTCATAAACAAAAAAAAAAAAGAACTACATGCCAATTTAGTGACTATAGGACACTGATGCTCATCCCCTTCCTGTCACTGTATATGGTTTTGTGACTCAAGGCAAATATTCTTCAAAATAACTGCAACATAAACTTTCACGCACTTCATTGTGTATTTACTAAGGACCATAACTCTGGTCTGGTTGAGTGAAATCCCAAACAGAACAGCAGGTGCATAACACATGTTACATAAAAATCATCTCATGTTCTATGACTCTAGGTCAAATACTTTTTGAGGCAGTTGTTAATGCATATTTTCACTACCTGAAGGGCACTAAGTTTGGTCTTGCAGAGTGAGGTGCACAAACTCACATGCTGAATATTATTCCATCATGGTTTCCTAACTCTAGGTAAAGTGTTTTTAAGATATACGAAACAAAAAAATTAGGACTTAATGTGACTCTAGGTCAAATACTTTTTAAGACACATGTTACATTAAACTTCTTGGCCCTTTTATGCATATTTTTTACCAAGTCAAGAGCCATAACTCTGGTCCCGTATTCATAAAGCTCCTAAGGAGAAAACATAGGAAAATCCTTAACTTTGTAAAATTTCCTGAACAACATAGCACAAAAGAAAAAGTGTCAACTTTATAAGATTTATTGATAATCTTCATTACTATATTTGACTGTATGTGTGACAATACTGTAAGACATTCCAACTAACTCGACGATTGTCCACAAAATGCTTTGGAACTTTTCCCTAAGTTAGTCCCTTAGAAAAAAAAATTCCCACAGGAGCTTTATGAATACCAGCCCTGGTGTGGCTGTGTGAAATCCAAAACAAAACACAAGACTCAAAACTTCACAGAAACTATAATTTTTGGATGTGAAATATAGAATATATTACAGTACTAACTAAAATATGTGTAAAAATGCTTAGTTTAGCCAAAAGCGAGAAACTGCTTTACGCTTTTATTCCGATTCTTTTTGCTTTTTCACAATTCAGTTCTTCTGCTCTTGACCTCTGGATCCAAATTTCCCTGACTTTTGCCTAATGTCCAACTTTCCCAGACCAATTAAAAAATTCCCTGACTTTTCCCTGACCTTGAAAAAAATACTATTTAACGTGACTTTTCTATGACTGATGGATGCCCCGCGAAATTTGCATATCAAAAGAACAAAAGTGGAAGTTACTGACTGTGTAATTTACTGAATAATCAAAGGGCAATAAATCAGTGAAATATCATGGCAAAGTTCAAGCCAGTGGTTAATGAGAAATACTCTGCGCAAGAATTGTATTATGTATACTACTGATGAATAATCCAAGGGCAATAACTCATTAGAACAAGGAGCTGCGTTCAATAAACGCTTGATGCCCCCGGTGGCAGCATTGTCGATACAAAGCAACCTAAGTCCAAAACGAGGTCAATGTCAAGGTCAAACTGAGGTCAGGTGATGTTTGAAGATGAGGAATGGTCACAGGTTACATCTGTATTAGTATCAATTCATTCTTGTAAGCGGTATTGATGCTAGACGAAAAGGTCTCATTTGGTTAACCAAGAGATGGCCCATATAAAGCAATCTAAGTCCAAAATGAGGTCAAGGTCAAGGTCAAACTGAGGTCAGGTGATGTCTGAAGATGAGGAATGGTCACATGTTACATCTGCATTAGTATCAAGTCATTCGAGTAAGGGGTATTGATGCTAGACGAAACGGTCCCATTTGGTTAACCTCGTACGGACGGACGGACGGACGGACGGACGAACGAACGAACGAATGAACGAACGGACAGACAGACGGACGGACGGACGGACAGACAGGACAATCACTATATGCCTCCCGCATCTGTAGATGCCGGGGGCATAAAAACATCAGACCGGAACACGAGGATAATATGCGCATCTCCTCTTGATGAAGAACCTTCCTATGAGTTATGGCTTAATTCCAACCTCTGGTTGCTGAGAAATACTCCGGACAAGAATTGTTCTATTGTGTACTACTGTTGAATAATCAAAAGGCAATATCTCTGTGAAAAATCATCCGACCAGAACATTAAGACAAGAATTATATTATGTATACTACTGATGAATAATCCAAGGGCAATAACTCATTAGAAAAACATCAGACCGGAACACGAGGATAATATGCGCATCTCCTCTTGATGATGAACCTTCCTATGAGTTATGGCTTAATTCCAACCACTGGTTGCTATGAAATATTCTGGACAAGAATTGTTCTATAGTATACTACTGTTGAATAATCAAAGGGCAATATTTCTGTGAAAATCATCCGACCAGAACATTAAGACAATAATGCAAGTGAAACTTCCTATGAAGTTTCCCTAAATTCCTACCAGTGGCTGCTGAGAAATACTCAAGACAAAAAATACAGGACAGACAGAAAAAGTGGTAACTACATGTTACCCCTTCTGTAAGCATAAATAAACAGAAGAAACATCTGGTATAAAATGCATGCCTCTATAATACTCCACTTACTTAGCCCGAGTGACAGTGGTGTCACCTTGAGTGGTGTACACAAGACCTTGTGCAACATCAAAGGGACCATCTTAACATTACATTTTGGAATACCAATGTGCTCTTCTGTGAAAAAAAAGTTTAGAATTCAATTTATACATATCAAATATACATGACGTTCATATATGAAATCGTATATAATAAATTTATGCCCACCTAGTTAACTATGAAGACTATGAAATGAAAGCTTTTTAGTTCATATGTAAAGCAGGTGTATATTCTCTTCTCTATGGCGATTTGACACAAGACAATTTATTTGATATTACAGGGCTTTTCATCAGGAAATTGGGAAGAGGCTTTGGCCTTTCAAATTGGGAAATTTATGCGCGATAATTGTTCATTTTGGGAAAAAATATCAACCCGAAGTAAACATCGAAAGACGAAGCAAATTAATCTCCCCTGAAACTTGGTTTAAAATCCAGGCCATGTCGACACATTTAAACACTACACAAGTAATCTGTGTCGTGCAAGTACATAGAGTCGACACATTTAAACACTATTCTAATAAACTACAGATATTTGGGATTCTGCACGTGCTTAGTCAACACATTTAAACACTAGGGTACTCTAATTAACTACTATGTATATATTCTGGATCGTGAAATTGCATGTAGCCGACACATTTGAACACTACTCTGATAAACTACTACAGAAATTCTGGATCGTGCAAATGTATGTTGTCGATATGTTAAAACATTTTTCTAATGGACTATTTTGGATAGTGCGAGTGTATGTAGTCGATGTATTGAAACACTTTTCTAATGGACTACTACAGATATTCTGGACCGTGCAAATGTATATAGTCGATTTATAAAAACACTACACTAATGGACTACTACAGATACTCTGGGTCCTGCAAGTCCTTATAGCCAACAAATTTGAACATTTCTCTAATAATCTACTACAGATACTTATTTTTTCTTTCTTTTTTTTTTGGTGTTTTGGGTTTAACGCCATTTTTCAACAATATTTCAGATATGTAACAGCTGGTAGTGAACTTAACCAATGTTCCTTGATTCTCTATCAGTACATGTACAAACATGTTCTCCGCAGGTCAATGCTAACTTCCCCACATGAATCAGAGGTGGAGGACGAATGATGTCAGACACAATGTCTTTTATCAAATCGTCACGGAGAACATGCGCCAGGCCCGGGGATCGAACTCACGACCCCGTGATCCGTGAATTTGCGCTTTCCCTATTGAGCTAAATGAGCTAAACACTATTCTAATGGACTACTACAGATATTCTGAGTCGTGCAAGGTTATATAGTCAACATATTTAAACACTACTCTAATGCATTATTGCAGATAATCGGTGTCAAGCAAGTGCATGTAGTCAAGCCATCTTAACAATACTCTAATGGACTACAGCAGTTAATCGGTGTCATGCAAGTTCATTTTGACAAAACATTTAAACACTACCCTAATGTACTACTGCAGATATTCGGGGTCGTGCAAATGCATGTAGTAAACACATCTCAACACTTCTCTAATGACTACTGCAAATAGTTTAGGTCGTGTAAGTGCATGTAGTTGACACATTCAAAAAGTTTTCTAATGGACTACTGCAGATATTCGGGGTCCTTCAAATGCATGTAGTAAATACATCTCAACATTTCTCTAATGGACTACTGAAAATATTCAAGGTCGTGTAAGTGCATGTTGTTGACACATTTAAACACTACTCTAATTGACTGCTATAGGTATTTGGGCGTGTGCAAGTGCATGTAAACGACATATTTAAATTACGGACTACTGTAGATATTCTGGATCTCGCAGATGCAATGTAATCGACACATTTAAATACTATTCTAATGTGCTTCTGCAAAAATAGGGGTCATAAAATGGCATGCAGACGACACAATAAAACACTTATCTAATGGACTACTACAGATATTTGGGATCCTGCAACTGCATGTATTCAACACACATTTCAGTAAATATTACTCTAATGGACTACTAAAATATTCGGAGTCGTGCAGGTGCATATATTCGGCACATTTAAACACTATTCTAATTTACTGCTATAATATATTCGAGGCTGAGCAGGTGCATGTAGTCGACACATTTAAACACTATTCTAATTGACTGCTACAAATACATTCGGGGTTGAGCAGGTGCATGTAGTCGACACATCTAAACACTATTCTAATTGACTGCTACAAATACATTCGGGGTTGAGCAGGTGCATGTAGTCGACACATCTAAACACTATTCTAATTGACTGCTGCAAATACATTCGGGGTTGAGCAGGTGCATGTAGTCGACACATTTAAACACTATTCTAATTGACTGCTGCAAATACATTCGGGGTTGAGCAGGTGCATGTAGTCGACACATTTAAACACTATTCTAATTGACTGCTACAAATACATTCGGGGTTGAGCAGGTGCATGTAGTCGACACATCTAAACACTATTCTAATTGACTGTTACAAATACATTCGGGTTTGAGCAGGTGCATGTAGTCGACACATTTAAACACTATTCTAATTGACTGCTACAAATACATTCGGGGTTGAGCAGGTGCATGTAGTCGACACATTTAAACACTATTCTAATTGACTGCTACAAATACATTCGGGGTTGAGCAGGTGCATGTAGTCGACACATTTAAACACTATCCTAATTGACTGCTACAAATACATTCGGGGTTGAGCAGGTGCATGTAGTCGACACATTTAAACACTATTCTAATTGACTGCTACAAATACATTCGGGGTTGAGCAGGTGCATGCAGTCGACATATTTAAACACTATTCTAATTGACTGCTACAAATACATTCGGGGTTGAGCAGGTGCATGGAGTCGACACATTTAAACACTATTCTAACTGACTGCTACAAATACATTCCGGGTTGAGCAGGTGCATGTAGTCGACCCATTTAAACACTATTCTAATTGACTGCTACAAATACATTCGGGGTTGAGCAGGTGCATGTAGTCGACACATCTAAACACTATTCTAATTGACTGCTATAAACACATTCGGGGTTGTGCAGGTGCATGTAGTCGACATATTTAAACACTACTTTGATGGACAACTGCAGATAATCAGGGTCGTGCAAATGAATGTACTCGACACATTTAAACACTATTCTAATGGACTACTGCAGATAATCGGTGTCGCGCAAATACATTTAATCAACACATTTAAACATTACACTAATTGACTTCTGCAGATACTCTGGGTCGTCAAAATCATGTAGTCAATTAATTTAAACATAATTTAAACACTATACAAAGGACAACCATGAATATTTGTTGTGTACCTGCAAGTGTATGAAGTTGACATAATATTTAAACACAACTCTAATGAACTACTGCAGATACTCGGGGTCGTGCAATGCATGTAGTCGACACATTTTAATTCTATTCGAATAGACCACTGTAGATTATCGGTGTCTTCTGCAAATAATAGGGGTCATAAAAGTGCATGTAGTAGACACAATTAAACACTAATCTATAGGACTTCTACAGATATTTGGGATACTGCAACTGCATGTATTCAACACACATTTCAGTAAACATTACTTTAATGCACTGCTACAAATATTCGGAGTCGTGAAATGCATGCAATAGAAACATTTAAACACTATTCTAATTGACTGCTACAAATATAATCGGGATTGTGCTTGTGCATATAGTCGACATATCTTAACACTGCTTTGATGAACAACTGCAAATAATCAGGGTCGTACAAGTGAATGTACTCGACACATTTTAACACTATTCTAATGGACTACAGTGTGCTGCAGGTATTCTGGGTCGTAAAAATGCATGTAGTCGACAAGTTTAAACACCATTTAAACAATATACAAAGGACAACCATAGATATTTGTGGACCTGCAAGTACATGAAGTTGACAAAATTAAACACAACTCTAAGGAACTACTGTAGACACTCGGGGTCGTGCAATGCATGTAGTTGACACATTTAAACCCTATTCTAATGGTCCACAGCAGATAATCGGGGTCATGCAAAAGTCGACTCAATAAACCATTTTTCTAATGGCCTACATATATTTTTGATCCTCCAAGTGCAGGTAATCAACACATTTTAATACTACTCTAATGGACTACTGTAAATATTTGGGGTCATGTCAGTGCACGTGTCCGAATCATTTAAACACTATTTTTATGGCTTCCCCTCATCGATGAGGGTTCAATCTCGCTTTGGGCATAAAAATCTTCATTTATAGAAGCCATTCAACTGGCTTAATTAAAATCGGCTGATCTATCCAGGTACCCGCCCATGATTAGATAATGCCCGGATAGACACTAAGGGTCTTCCTTCACCACAAAAGCTGGAAAGTCGCCTAATGACCTATAATTGTGTCGACATGACTTAAATACAAAAATACTACTTTTATGAACTACTGTTGATACTTCGGGTAATGCAAGTGCAGTATACTACACTTTTAAACACTACTCTTACTACTGCAAATATTGTGTGGTGCAAGCGCAGGTAGTCGACAAATTTAAACACTACTCTAACTGACTACTGCAGATCTTCGGGGTCTTGCAAATGCGGGAAGTCGACATATTTAAACAGAACTACCGCAGATATCTGGGAGTCATGAAAGTGCACTTAGTCACATTTAAACACCATTTTATCAATGAACTACTGCAGATATTCGAAAGTTATACATTTGCACTTAGTAAAATAGTAGTCGATCTATTTAAAGACTAATAACTTAATTTAATTAAACACTAATAAACACATATCAACGTCGCAGAAGTGCACGTAATCTTTATTTAAAAGTATCAGTATCACTACACAGAACTTACAACAGAATTTCGGGAGTTTTTAATATGGAAAAGCGTGTTCAGTGACAAACTCGTTTTTCTACGGAAGCCTATAAGGGACATTTTGTCTTAGTTTTTATGCATTACCTCTTATGTGTGATGTATTATGCGTTACGTATTATTTATTACCTCTTAGATTATACACGTAAGGTAGAGGTGAAGCGGGAAACTGATTTGTGGAATGTATAAAGTTTTCTTTCATAAAGCTCCACCGAATAACTGTTAACTGGAATCTACATTCCGATTGGAAAGTCTGATCTAATGTACTTTGTTACCAAAGTATTTGATCGGTATGATTTTGGTAAGAAAGTAAGCTAAGAAGATGTCAAAATATGCTGTGAAATGTGTGGTTCCCGTAGGAAGATATATAGTCAAGACTCAGAATGTCTAGTAAGACTGCTCAGACCTATAGTGTTCAAATTTTCATACACGTACAAGATGCTATAGAGAGCTATTAACACTGATCGAAGAAAGTTTGATTTAATCACTTATTTATAACATAATGAAAAGATCTTTCATTTCATTATATTATTTTTCCTTGTATCTGTGAAAATAAAGATACTATTGGATGTGATACAGATTTGGTTAGGGGAAAATTCTATGACGCTCGAATCAATTCCTTTGCCTCAGGGAAACTGTATGTAAATTTATCTTGGGCTTACGCTAAACATTGATTTGTAGCAACAGTCGCACATACGCTTTAAGAATATTTTCATCGAAATTCTTAGCTGAAAAAGGTACACTAAACTGCCGAAGTGATATATGTTTTGTTTTTAAATGTGTGTGTAAGGTGTTAAATAGCTTTTAATACTGGTGAAGTTATAAATACGCTGGAAGAAAACGTCAGTCCTTAGTGCGGCGTGAACTGCGGATTCCTTCTTAAGTCTAATAAACCAGCTCTTGCATATTTAAAATGTACATAAATTTGCATTAGGTATTTCATCTTACATCTTATGTCTAAGGTATTAGGCATTAGGTATTTCATCTTATGTCAAAGGTATTAGGAATTAGGTATTTTATCTTATGTCTAAAGACTTATATTGACCTTTTTACACAAACTATTGGTTGCTATGCTATCTCACGGATGTTTTGATTTTAACACACACGCGCTGTTTACGTGTGGCAAAAGAATATCATACAAATATAAAACTTATTCCTTACATTTAAAAATGTCATATTTTCTTTCATTTTATCTATTTTTTTCCACAACTTCAAATAGCTGTTGTATACATTTATCTCCGACTTGAATGACATCTGCATACTTAGGAGTCGCGGCTCCATGTCAGTGAAGTTGCTGTTTTAAGTAATATACCGGAAACTATTACATAACTATTATGCAAATGACATGATAAAACATAAGTCACCTAGGTAATCAAGACCCTGACTTAATTTAGAGCGTGTCCCCTAATCTTACACAACTGTTTTATTGTTCTCTGCGGGTTAATAACCAAAATGAATACCTAATACCATACCTGCGCACGTGCACAGGTATCATACCATACCTGCGCTCGTACACAGGTATCATACCATACCTGAGCACGTGAAAAGAATGTTAGATGAGTTCAAACTGTAATGTTTATTTATGAATTTTATAGGTAGATAAAACTATTTATGTCATTGTTGTACATTTGGGCGAATTGGTCCCATTCTGAATTATGTTAATCTATGTACACTACGGTTAAAGCCTATTAGGGAGTTCCTTATATCACGTGATACCGTTGAACCAATCGGGAAACGGCATCTTCCTTCTTCGTAAACATTCCACAGTGAAAAGCACGCTTCTTTCTTTTAATTTTATTTTGGCTAATTTCTGGTTTATCATAAGTGATTCGATTGAATTTTTATGGTAATCTAATACACAATATATACAATAACATATATTTGATAACATTTACAATCTGGTTTACTGCAGTACGGATTGGATATACTTATAAATTTCGATGTTTTCCTGTACACGGCGTTGGACTGTGAACTATGTGTTAAATAATTCTACATGGCGGTTTCCATCCAGCTTTTGGGTCATTCTTTTATGACTCGTTTGAAACATTTCATTAGCAGCCAGCCACAGCTACATTTCCTTTTACAACTATCGTCGTTGTCATTGATCAAATATTCTTGTTATTCTGGAGCTAACGTCGAAACATTAATTACGGAATAATTTGTCGGACATTGATGATTTTTCCCCGGACGGTGTGGTTCTCGTGATTGGAACAAACGATTTCAGAGGCGGACCTCAACACTGTTACTTCATCAATTGTTGATCTTGCGGACATGTTGATATTTCTTGAATACGTCAAAAGAGTGGTAATCTGCTATATTTTCCATCGACAACCTTCTGAAACAGGCCGCTACGAAGTAGACACTTCCCGATGTAATCACCGGGTTGATGACACATATTATCTGTTATCAGCACGGATTCAAGAACTTCCGCACACTCTGGTTACTTTTTGGCGTATAAAAGGATTTTGGTCGTAAATAGCCCAGTCCACTGCCTTCTCAGCAGACGATGTACACCTGTCAGATTGGGGCCGACGGCATTTATATTCCAACATCAATGCTGCAATGACAAACACATTAAACAGAGGACTGCAGACTTAGATGAATAAGATACGTAATTTGTTTTACTCATAGCATTCTATGCTTTAGTTTTGAAAAAAGTATATCAATATTGTTCAGCTGATAATGTAAAGGGCACTCTTTATTAATTACGTTTGCCCAAATTTTATTCTATATACCCAACTGCTTTGCTTGCTAACAAGGTCAATAATTAATGAGTCTATATCAAACTGTACAATAGGTTGTCGTGCTATTTAAACGTTACAGAGCGATAACATTTCAAGATTATATCTTTGTTTGTTTTTTGTTTTGTTTTTTTTTTTGTTATTGTGACATGTGCAGTAAATCAAACTATGTACCTTGTAACCTTTTCCTGATTTAAATTTTCATTCAGTTAAATGATCATTCTCTGATATTTTCATTATTATGAAATTTATTGTTGTATCCAATGACAGGTTTCTCTAGGCAGGGCAGTCTGATATTTTAATGTAAAACAGCTCTGACCTTCAATTCAATATAACGATTGTGGTGTAGCATGAATGAGTTTTTAGCTCACCTGATTACAAAGGCTCATGGTGAGCTATTGTGACCGCTCAATGACCGTCGTGCGTCGTGTGTCCGTCAACATTTTCTAAAAAAATTCTTCTTCTTGAAAACCACTGGGCAGAATAACACCAACAAACACAAGAATGATTTTTGGGTGGCCCCTTTTCAAAATTGTTCAAAGAATTGAATTCCATGCAGAACTCTGGTTGCCATGGCAACTGAAAGGAAAAACTTTAAAAATCTTCTTGTCCCAAACCACAGGGCCTAGGGCTTTAATATACGGTGTGTAGCATCATCTAGTGTTCGTCTACCAAAATTATTCAAATTATCCCCCTAGGGTCAAATATGGCCCCGCCCCGGGGGTTTATATAGACTTATATAGGGAAAACTTTGAAAATCTTCTTGTATAAAACCACATGGCCTAGGGCTTTATTATTTGGTATGTAGCATCATCTAGTGGTCCTCTACCAAGATTGTTCAAATTATCCCCCTAGGGTCAAATATGGCCCTGGCCCGGGGGTCCCAAGTTTTACATAGATTTATATAGGAAAAAAAGTTTAAAAATCTTCTTCTCTGAAACCACAACACTTAGACCTTTGATATTTGGTTTGTAGCATTGTCTTATGGTCCTCAACCAAAATTGTTCAAATTGTATCTCTGGGGTGAAAAGAGGCCCTGCCCTGGGGGTCCTAAGTTTTATATAGACTTATTTAGAAAAAAAAACTTTAAAAATCTTCTTGTCCATACGACCTAGGCTTTTGATTTTTGGCATGATGCATTGTCTAGTAGTTCTCTATCAATTTTTTTTCAATTATGCCCCTGGGGTTAAAAGAGGCCCCGCCCTGGGGTCACTTAATTACTATGTCAGTTATTTAGGAAAACATTCTTCAAAAATCATTTGATCCTATTTCCAAGACTGTTTAATTATAATTACCTGACGACCCCAAGTAATATGATGTCACTTGACTGTGACCTTGACCTACTGACCTACTTTCTTGTTTTTTTAAAAGATACAGCCTTGAAATTTTGATGACACACCAATCGTAAAACTGAATTTCATTGACCATGAATATGACCTACTGACTTTCTTAATATTTTATCACCAATTTGATCTTTGAAACATGTAGCTCATATTACTCAGGTGAGCGATGCAGGGTCATCATGATCCTCTTGTTAATTATTTTATCAACCGCAGCTCGCAAGCATGCGATATCAAGTTACAGTACGATCTGTTACATTTCCTAAATTTGTTACACCGGCATATGTTTTGAGTCTAGTTATTATTATTATTATTTTTTTTTTGGCATTGAAATCACAATAAAGGCAGCAGTGTGAATTTTAATTTCATATGATTGTTTAAAGCATTTATTTGCCTTATCAGTTTCAAATTTTGAAAGAAAGAACAGTTGTCATTTTAAAGATACAGTCCCTGGCTCGCGGAATTTTCAAAGTCCGTGCTTCCCCGCGATTGGACCTTAGCGCGCACAATTTTATGAGCTGCGGGGATGCGCGTTTTGTCCTGCATCCCTGTAATATATTTTACAGTTTTCACCGCGACCAAAAGCAATAAATCGGTTGCGGTGTAATGCGATGACATATCGCAGCGCATCGCGGTGAAGTGCCGGTGGTTCGCGGTGAATTGCGGTGGATCGCCGCGATTTACAGGTAAAAAAATTACGACATAAATGCTACATACAGTGTACAATATGCTTATAAACTGAATGGAAATTTAACACTTAAGATTTAGAGAAAATAGGAAGTAAATGACATATCATCATCTTTAATAATAATAATGAAAAAGGTTATATCAGTGTATTTGATCTTTACATTTATATATAAAACTTACAAAAGAATGGTTATTATTAAATGATTTCATCATAAACGTGTAATCATAGTTATTGGAATATAACATAATAGGGTAAAATCAGATTATTGAGTTTCACCTGTAAAAGAAATATCAACACTGATGTTGGTAAATATGAATGAATAGTGAAGATAAACCGTACCTATCAATTTGAAAGTACCTCTTTTAGAAATAGTTAGAATTTCATTAGACTACTGGTATGTATGCAGTTTTTTATGCAAAACGAGCATTTATAAGAGCTTTCGTATTTAAGTCAACTTTTCCCTAGAATAGGCATATATACTACAATTAAGTTTATAATAATTGGACAAAAGCAAACCAAAATAATTACACCATTTATATTTGATAATCAAAGAAATATTTTAACATAAAATCTTAGGTAGTACAATAATATTATGAGACGAAATAAACGTAAAAGTTTAAAAGACAAAGACTGTTTTAAGATAAAGAAACATAATACAAAAATAACTAACTACCATTATAGCGGAGAATAATATAAACATATTAAATGTATCTTAAAATACTAAATAAATGATGTTTATCAATCAAATGCGCACATATAATTTATTAAATATAATACTAATACAAAACGTAAATAAAACCACTTGTCTATATTACATTTCTTCAATCTGCAATTTTTGGGTCCCCCAAATTCGATCTTTGAAATTACGACAAGTTAATTATAAACAAAAGTAAAAGAAAACAAAAAAAAGAGCAGCGACTCGCTAAATTCAATAGTTGCACTATTAACTCCGAATATGCGAAATAAAACATGTGCTAGGGACTCGCTTGATTCAATAGTTGCACCGGAATATACGAAAGAAAAATCAGAAGTTTCTTCATGTGCTTCAATGTGATTGAGCTGAATATATCATTAGTAAAATACAGTAATATAAGCTTGGTATTATTCCTTTTAATATTCAAGGACGCTATCATTACTATTGTATGAGTTTGCGGATATAAAGAATAGATCTACGTCAGTCATAATATTCAAATAATAATTTTTATTCAGGTCTTTATTATTGTCTGAAAAGTACTGAATTAATGGTAATCTATATATAATTGATATTACGGATTGCAGTAAAAAGTCCATTCACCTTTTATAATATTAAAGTAAATATATTGTGTGTATGTCCTTAACCGTGACAAGATATTCCAGTGTTGTTTTAACGCGTGTTATTAGATAAGGGGTTAATTGACAACTTTTGCCGATATATGATCGCGTTTAAGATAAAAGATACACGTGGTATGAAAAGCGCGTCTTTTTAATATTTTATTTGTTAAACATTTAAAGTATGTTTTTAAAATTAGCATCAGCAATTATAATGACTTACACGTTTTATTTTTTATAAACTGGATACTATTTATTAAAAGTGTCATAAACTTTTCCATGAACTTGAAAATTTAATTGGTCTTCAAATTCACCTGGATATAAAATATTCGTTAAATTTGTACACTTTAGAAACTATTAAATGTTAGTCTAGATACACTATTTAAAAACTTTTATCAATATGTACTGCATTTTTTTAATTGTAGCTAAAAGAATTGACGTCGCACACCGTTTTTATAATTATATGGAAAAAATAACCAAGTTTAAGGACGCTCGCTACAGTTTCGTAATTTTTTTCTCAATAATAGATTTTGATGAAATGTTTTGTATTAAAAGATCATGTTATGATGTATTGAAAAATGAAATAAAAATACTAGGTCACCAGCTTTGTTTCAATTTAATTTGCCCCTAGATATGGTGCTATTTTAAACTTTTTTCAAAATTTCTGTAATCCTAAAATATTTTTCAGTAAAGTACAATAATCAGCATAAATTTGATTATCTAAGCATTTTTATAACGGAAAACAATATATCTATTTGAAACATTCTCAGAGAAATCAAAAGAACATGATTTTGTAAAGAAAGGAATACTTGTTCAGCAGACCCAAGGGCTATTTTTGCATATTTTTGTCAGATTTAAGTTGGTACTTCTGCTATTTTATCGAGTTTCACATAATAGAATTTAATCAAACTCTGCACATACCTTTGGTTATGTCTACCTAATCTAAAACAAAAAGAAAATTGATAGGTCACCATATTAGATTTCGCTTAAATCAAATTACAACGAGGTGGGGTGTGGCGGGCATTTATACAACGCAGGTTGGTACGAAATACTCTTTCAGTGTTTGAGCAAATGACTTAGAAATATATATATAAAATTATCAAACGGCAGATTTCTTAATAAGCGGATTTTAAGGTGTTTCTGAAGCATTTTGATGGCATAGAACGATGAAAGTTTCCGCCCTTTTTTAACAAAACCTATAGTTTAAGAATGTACGGTACGGGTACGATACGGGATTAGAAACAGCTGTGACTCAATGCAGTGTTTGAGCGCTGATATAAATAACAGACTCCAGTATATGTCGGATTGAAGCAATTTGAACTAAAAGTACTTTAAATGTATATGCTTTGTAACCATAGTGATACTTACCCTAACCTTTAGTCAGCATATTATACATTTTGTACATTAAATGCATGCGAACATACAATAATTTGCGAATTTTTGTGCCGTACGCGACATTAGATGATCACTTCCGGGCATGCGCAGAAGACCGCACCATGTCTGCAGTGAGCTACATCGATTAGAAACACAACCAAATTGGCACGGTGTTGGGGTAAATATCGATCCGTCCGGAAAAACTGTAGTGAGTGCCTTTAATTGTAGCCAACCAGTTTGAAGGAAATAACAAGGAAACAGATTAGACTCTTTTATTCAAATCATTTTATAATCTAAGCTTTCGTGATTAAAGTAAAATTATAATATTAAATACCATTGCATTTAAGTTGTTAAAAGTTAAAATAAAATTTTATAAATATACATTAGTTAGTTTTTAAGATACTTGCAATAAACGCGGTTACAAATAGTTCATAATATCATTTGTTATGTGTATAAATACATGTATGCGCCTTAGCAAACCCTACCTGTATTTCGCGGTGACTGCTGGTGATTCACCACGATCCATCGCAATTCAGCGCGGCCCGCTGAGATTTTTCATCGCGGATCGCCGTGGACACTTTATCTATAGAAGATCGCGGGGTTTTAGCAAATCATCGCGATTTATCACAGTCTTCAGTAGTGGTTCAATGTGAAAAAATCATCGCGATTTTCCACTCAGGGTAAATATTTGTGCCGGTGGTAACGCGGAAAAAGCAAAATCCGCGAGCCAGGGACTGTAAATAAGATAAAACTGCTTTTTTTGACAAATATAAATTTTTTACATAGTTTAAACTGGCTGTAATTCCTCGAATTATTAGTAACTTTGGTCCATTATTTAGTTCCAGACTATGTTTTGATGTTCCAGACGATGTTTTTATGTATTATACTTGTAACAAAATTATGATAATATTTTTTTTAATAGTAAGTTTTGACAGTGTGTTACATTGTCTTACGTTACAACTCATTTTAGATTTCCGTACGAGTTACAGACTACTTTGTTTTCCAGACTTGTGTTCTGATGTTCCAGTTTCAGACTTTGTTCTGATGTTACAGGTTATGTTTTGATATTTCAGACTTTGTTCTAATGTTCCAGTCTATGTTCTCATGTTGCAGACTATGGTCTGACGTATGATATAAACATGAAATAGTACAGCTCGTTTAACAGCCGTGTTGATGTACTTATAAAATAGACTTGCCCGGTTTATAGGATGGTCAGGGCTACGGATATGTATTGTATTTTGCCATCGGAATATTTCTATAAAATGCTTCTTCCCCTTCCGTTTGGATCCGCCCATGTTTACAAACACGTTTGTTTATTTAATGGACTGCCCTATTAAGATTCGCAATGCTTTAATATTATTATGGTTTTCACACAGATTTTTTCCAGACTATGTTCTGAAGTAACTGTTCATGAATATTAATTTTGCTGATGTTACAGATTTCTTTGTTTTTCAGACTTATGTTCTGAGGTTCCAGACTTATATTATGATGTTCCAGACTTTCTTCTGATCTTCCAGACTTTGTTCTGAGGTTCCATTCTATGTTCTGATGTTCCAGACTTCGTTTTGATGTTCCAGACATTGTTCTGATGTTCCAGACTTATGTTCTGAGGTTTCCAGACTATGTTCTGAGGTTCCAGACTATGTTCTGAGGTTCCGGACTATGTTCCGAGGTTCCGGACTATGTTTTGGCGTATTATATAAACATGGAATAGTAATATTAAGATTCACAGTTTTTTAATATTCTCATTTTTTTCTTACATATATTTTCCAGACTATGTTTAGAAGTTCCTGAATATTTGCTTATGTTACAGACTACTACAGTTCATGAATGTTTGCTTCTGTTAAAGACTATTTTTTTTTTACTTATGTTTTGATGTTCCAGACTTTGTTCTGATGTTTCAGACTGATCATCTGAGGTTCCAGACTATGTTCTGAGGTTCCAGACTTTGTTCTGGAGTTCCAGACTATGTTCTGAGGTTCCAGACCATGTTCTGAGGTTTCGGACTATTTTCCGAGGTTCCAGACTATGTTCTGAGGTTCCAGACTATGTTCTGAGATTCCAGACTATGTCCTGCGGTTCCAGACTATGTTCTGGGGTTCCAGACTATGTTCTGAGAATCCAGACTATGTTCTGACATTCCGGACTATGTTCCGAGGTTCCGGACTATGTTCCGAGGTTTCGGACTATGTTCCGAGGATCCAGACTGTGTTCTGGGATTCCAGACTGTGTTCTGAGGCTCCAGACTATGTTCTGAGGTTCCAGACTCATTGACCGTGAACTTTGTGTACATAGTAAGTTAAGGCATCCAAATAGTGTACTGCTGATGGCGTATGCCTTAGCATGTGATCAGTATACCTGGTTTCTGAACTTTTTGAAGGATGCACATTGGATAACTGTCTCTTCTGTAAAGAAGAAAATGCCATGACTATGTCAGTGTAGTAAAGTGTTTCATTAAAGGTATCACAAGCCATTCACATTGTGCATTCACAAGATCAAATAATCATTCACAGGGATATAAAGCCGGAAAATATAATTGTTTCACAAAATTTCCATGTGGTAAATTTAGTGACATGGGTTTGAGCAAGCTCATGAGCATGACTACTGTCATGACAACTATGGCTGATGGGTTCTCACAGCCTGGCACTCCTGCTTTCCAGGCATCCGAGGTAATGCTAGAAAGAAGCAGCTCAAATTTCAACAACAGAAGTGTGGAGGCTTGCGTGTACTTTGGTTGAAGTGATGGTTGAAATACCTGTCTGGAACCCCTCAGAGGACATATTAAACAGAATGAAATTGAAGGCAAAACCTGGATGGTTTAGATTTACTTGCAAACATTGCTGATGCTGATGATATCATGGGGGCAAATCTATACCATTTTGGTTAAGGGGTTAAGTTACAGTGCTAGCGACAGACCACAGACACTTGAAATAGTTGATTGTTTTCATTGTTTGATGTTAGACCCAAATTAAAGATAATGTTGAAACAGGTGGAAAACCCCAAGAAAAAATGATAGTTGTTGAGAGTAGCACTCACTTTTGAACTTAGTATGCATTGTTTTAAATAATGTTGAGTGAAATTATGACCTTGGGATGTTATTTTGTTATTTGTAGTGCATGATGTTATCATTAGTCATTCCTGAAGTATTAGATAATACTGGCTGTGAACTTCTATGGACCAGTGACAATTTTAACAGTTAATGATATAATGGTAACACTATATAGAGCCAGCCTGTCAAAATGTTTTTCTGTTACATGAGTCTCTGTGTTAACGGCTTATGTAAAAGAACTTTGTGTTTAATCATATTCATGTTTATATACAGACATATAGCATCAGAAAGCGTTGCTCTGTTTGGATAACGCAGAGAGAATGTCCATTGTTTCATACATAATTGTTCATTGGTTTTGAATCTACACTAACTAAATGAGTGATTTAGGAATGTTTCAGGGAAACATACAGTTAAATGCTGCTTTTTAGCAATCAGTATCGTTGGGTTGTCCGGCGTCAATCGTCCGTCGTCCATTGCGCATCGTCCAACATGAACATTTCATTTAGATGTCTTCTTCTCAGAAACTACAAACCAGATATCCAACAACCTTGGTCTGTAGCATCCTTACATTGATCGCTTTAAAAAAGTAGGAAATGTTTTCGGCCTACAGCACACATGAACCACTGTAACTAAAGAAGATAAACATTTGAATGGCTTCTTCTCATGAACCAATGTATGCACTTTGTGCAAACTGGGTTTGCAGCATCTTTCAAACACCAGGAGATGGTCCGGTCCACTGCATATAGGGGCTGCTGTTACTAAACCTTTAATGTAGATAAACTATTAAATGGCTTCCGCTCGGGAACCAGTGTATGCATTGTCTCCAAACTTGGTCTGAAACATCACATCCCAACATTGAATTCTTTCTAAAAACAGGAAATAATTATCTGCACACTAAAGTACATACTATGGTACTTTACTACAATACTTCAGTACATGCAGTATACTACGATAACAGTAGAATCAGTGTACTTGACACGGTACATGTACTGAACATACATGTACCGTATACTAGAGCAGACACAATATATGACATTGCATACAATATAATTCAGTACATACAGTAAACTATAGTAGATACAGTACACTATTTTAGTGTAAATTAAATGTACTACTGTACAAACAGTATACTATGATATATTCTGTTGGTATTCTTCAGTACATGAAATGTTCAGAAGTACAATTTATCTACAGTAGACTCTGTAGACTGCAGTATACTTTAGTAACTACTGGATTTACTGCTCAAAAATAAAATAATTCGTGCTCAGATGAACAACTCAGTGTCTCTTAATCCTCCTGTTTAAATTGTCATTTTGTGTTGCAAGCAAACGTTTTTATCTTTCAGTGCCCCAAAGTTTAAAGTTAACCTCTGTGTATTCTTTTTGCAACTTTAAGAAATCTTTTGTATTTACACATTTTTTAGTCTCTTGTATGTCTTCACAGTAAAATAAATTGTTAATTTACGACGTGTCATGTGCGAAACCCAGACCCTTAGCTCCAAGGTCAAGGTCATAATTGGAGGTCAAAGGCCAACAGGGTTTTTTCCTCTACGGTCCATAACTCTGCCATCCATGAAGGAGTTTTATTATTACTTGACACAAATGTACTCCATTATAAGACGATATGTCCTGCACAACTTTCAGACCCCTGAATCAAAGGTCAAGGTCACACTTGACAGTCAAATGTTAACATGGAACGGTCACGGTCTGTTTCGTGTCCAGTCCATAACTCTGTCATTCATCAAGGGATTTAAATATTACTTGGCACAAATGTTCCCATAATGAGACGATGTGCCATGCACAAAACACAGACCCCTAGCTCAAATGTCGACACAATTTGAAGTCAGATGTGAACAGGGCGGTCCATAACTCTCTATCGAAGAAGGGATTTTAATATAAATTGTCACAAAAGTACCCCATAATAAGACAATGTGGCATGCATAACTTTCAGACCCCTGGCTCAAAAGACAAGATCACACTTGACAGTCAAATGTTAACATGGCATGACCAGGGTATGTTTCGTGTCCGGTCCATAACTCTGTCATCCATCAAGGGTTTGCAATATCATTTGGCGTAAATGTTCCCCATGATGCGCAACAACCAGAACCCTAACATAAAGGTAAAGGTCCCAACTCGAGATCAAAGGTGAGGTTATTTTTTCTTTCCGGTCTATAACTTCGACATGCAAAACAGGATTTAGATATCAGTTGGCACAAATTTTACCCTGGATGAGACAACTTGTGCAAAACCCGGACCCTTAGCTGAAAGGCTAAGGTAACACTTGGAAGATAAAAGCCAAAAGGACATTTTACCTGTCCGGTCTGTAACTCAATCATCCTTTTTTTCGACAATGCCTATTTAACGGTTAATATATCTTTTTAGCAATAACGTAGAACCCGGAAACTTCACACAGGTGTTCCGTAAGGAAACATCCGTTAAGCCAGATGATAAAACTTTTCACAGGTTGTTCATAATCAAAACAATTAGCGCAAAACTTTGGATTTTTGCTCGATTTTTCAAACTGAGCAAAATGTTAGCAAATATCTAAAAACATAACGATTGTTTTTGGTCCAGAAATTGTAGATGTAAGCCATGTCCATTCCTTGACAAAACTGTCAAGTTGATTTGCAAGAGTTGGCTTCGTTTTATTAGAAATAAATGAAAAACTTTACCTACCAAGTTACAGCTGAGTTACATTTCCAACTGGGTTACATTTCCAGCGGGCGTCAGGATAGCCGGTTATCCAGTGTGCATACACTCGATACGTCACTGTATAATATATTACTATAGTTAGGTAACTAAATATATTAAAGTTAGGGAGATAGACGCGATGCGCACATTAAATAAAACACAATCAGTGAACAGTACAATGTTGCCAGGGTTACACATTCCCTTCCTTTAAGGAAATGGCTCCTGACATTTCCACATAATGAATTCTGCTAAAATATAAATTCAGTTTGTGAAACATTTGATCTAGAATCATTTCAACTCTACGAAATAATCAAGATATATGAAAACAGAAAATGACAAACGCATGACTCCGCTTAATATACTCTTGTATGGAGGGATAATACAATCACTTCTATCGCAATAGCTTGTAAGAGTTTTCTCCCTTATATTAAACAGCAACACTAATTCATATTGATGATTTCGAAAACTGATCTCGAATACTCAAGATACACTCTTAGCGGCTAAAAATAAAAATAAAATAAAACATTAGTAAAAATTCCTATCCAGGTACTGTTTCCTGTAAAACAGAAAAACTATCATTTATCATTATTTCAGAAAACAACGTATGATCCTGAAAATAAATACTTGTAATGATAATTCTCTACCAAATAAATTCCTGCAAAGAAATAAATTCAGAATTATCAGATACAATTATGTTCATGTAATCTGTAAACCTCAAAACATGTACAAATGTTTCAAACAAAGAAAATCTCACAATTCGGTTTGGTCTCTACTTTTACGGGAGTTACCCATTCACCATATCGTTGCGGTGATGCTCTGCGTCTAACGGGGCGAGAGGTTCGAGGTAGAGGTACAAAGACAGTATTGGAACTATGGCGTCCTGTGTGGTCCACTTTATTGAAGGTGCCTCCGTTCTAGAGTGAGACTGATTTGTCGCAGATCTGGTATGAAGTGATGAGCTATCACTCGTCCCCTGTACTGACTGGTTACTCTGGTCTTATTCAAGAACCTGAAGATTCTGAAAATTGAGTAGGGAGTCTGAGAGAGGATTCAGTTTCTGTATGGAGAGAAGAAGGGTATACTGGTCTCTGTTTTGGGGGTTTTCTTAGTGGAGAATGAATATATATTCCGGTTCTGTCACTGTTGCCATTCGACTCAGAATCACATGAAGAACTAGCATTGTCTGTTACTATCTCTGTAACTGGATTTGCAGAGTGGTCTGTCCTTTCTGGTTTCCTTGTAGTTCTCTTACGAGGACTGCTACCGGAAGTAGACAGGCTTTCCTCTATAGACTGGTTGCAAGGATAAGGCAACAGCATATTCCGGTGTAAAGTCTTGACTGGGCCCTTCTTATTATTCCTGCTGTACCTTGTATTCCGGAATATCTGGATTGGGCATGGAAGAACTATATATGGTTCCTGTTCCCAACGATCAGCCAATTTGTTGGTTCCCTGCAAGCCAACTCATATTGTTGCTTGTTCTTGAGGGACACCTTGGCAGCTTCATTTGCAGCTTAGCGATAGGCAAACTGGAGGCGCTGATGCAGTTTGGTTGCATAAGAGGCGTGACTTCCGGTATGTTCCTCGGAGGGATCAGTGCCTAGGTAAGAATCAACAGGTAGTCGTGGGTGCCAACCAAACATAAGAAAGTGAGAGGCATAACCTGTAGCATCATTCTTGGTTGCATTATAAGCCTGTACCACGGGGGGGGGGGTCAAGATAGGACTTCCAGTCGGACTTCTGGTATGTTTTAAGAGTATCCAACATCTTCAGAAGTGTCTGGTTCCAGCGCTCGGCTGCTCCGTTTCCAATCGGGTGGTATGGGGTAGTCCTTGACTTCTTTATGCCCGCAATCCTGCATAACTCCTGGATAGTGCGACTCAGGAAGTTGCGACCTTGGTCACTATGCAGTTGCTCTGGAAATCCGTAGTACCGAAAATAACCTTCGTATAGTGCCTTCGCAATGGTAGCGGCAGTCTGATTTCGGCAAGGAATTGCCTGCGCGAAACGCGTAAAGTGATCAACTATAACCAGAATATTTTCGATACCACCTTTACTGGGCTCGAGCTTCAAGAAGTCAATAGAGACTAACTCCATAGGTCCAGTAGTATGGATGGGAACGAGATCAGCAAAGGGTTTGTTGCATGGGGATTTCCTCATACAACGGTGACACTGTTCAACCCAACTGGTGATATCATTTTCCATCCCTGGCCAGTAAAACCTCTGTTTAGCAAGCCATAGTGTCTTTTCCTTCACCTGGTATCCTGCATCATTTTGTATGCCCAATTCACATGTTGGCCGTCCAAAGTAGCGGTTCTGTACAAAATATCTTCCTGTATGAAGAGTTTGGGTACTTGTCTAAGGTATTTTTGTACAGCAGATGGTTCGGAGGTGGTATTTCTCCCTCCTGGCAGGAAACCGCTACTAAGTAGGTCAACAACCCGTGAAATAGCAGTATCGTTACCCTGCTCTTTGGTCCAGTCTATTTTGGATATGGGTTCAGATACTGTCGCCTCCTCACTGGCCACATGAGAAGCCGCAGTACCTGAAGAACTGTTTACAAAGGGAGCAGAAGTAACAGCCGCCTGGTAAATTGCCTTCACTTCATCACTGAAAATGTCCATGGTATAATGAAGAACTACACGAAGCCAAACATCTGAAACGAAAACTTGAACGCAAATGGAGAAAAACAAATCTGACAGTAGATCATGGGATATACAGAAATCACTGTGCTTCTGTGAATAAACTGCTGAAACAAACACGTGTAAATTTCTATTCTGAAAAGATAGTCCTGCGGGCGAGATCAGAAAACTTTATTCAAAGTGACAAAGAATCTTCTTGGTAGAGTCGAGGAGGCCGTGCTGCCAACATCTTCCTCTTCCAAAGAACTAGCACAAACTTTCAGCGATTTCTTCATCGATAAAATTGACGGAATAAGAAATAAAATTAGGTCAGAAACAGAATTACAAACCGGTGTTACCACCGAGGAAATTTCGAACACGCAAATAGATAAACTTGTTGAATTCACTCCAGTCTCACAGGATGAAGTGAAAAAAGTTATTTCAAAATCTGCAAGTAAATCCTGTGAGCTAGATCCACTTCCAGCATGGCTTTTGAAAGAATGCTTAGAAGAACTGTTACCATTTATCACTAAAATAATCAATTATTCTTTGGAAAAAGCATATGTACCGAAATACTTCAAAAGTTCGTTGATCAGACCACTCATCAAAAAGTCAGATCTAGATGCAAATGTCCTGAAGTACTACAGACCTGTATCTAATTTACCGTACGTGTCTAAAATACTTGAAAAGGTAGTCGATGCTCGTTTGGAAAGCCACTTGTCATTTGAACAGTCTCCACGAAGAACACCAGTCTGCATACAGAAAATTTCACTCCACTGAGACTGCATTACTGAAGGTTCAAAATGACATTCTCAACTCCCTTGACCAAAATGATGTAACAATGTTAGTGATGCTTGACCTTTCGGCTGCTTTCGATACCATCGACCACAAGACACTATTGCTCCGCCTCCACGACCACTTTGGTATTACAGGGAAACCACTTGAATGGATAGCTTCATATCTGAGCGACCGCTACCAAACAGTGACCATAGATAATGAATTGTCAAAACCGGTGCAAATGACATACAGTGTCCCACAGGGGTCCGTTCTCGGACCAAAATTTTTCACAATGTACACTAAACCAGTTGGTACAATATGCAAGAAACATGGACTAAATCATCCAACAAATCCGATCTCTCAAAAGGATGCTTTACGCTGTGTTGAACACTGTCTCTTAGAAATCGTATCTTGGATGAACAGCAACATGTTGAAAATCAATGCCGATAAAACTGAAGTCATTGTATTTACCTCTCAAAGAAACGAAAAACATATTGAATCGGTTACTGTGAAAATTGGAGAAGAGAACATTAAACCATCTAAATGTTTAAGGAATCTTGGTGCTTTTCTAGACTCCAAAATGAGCATGGAAAAACATATAAACTCAGTTTGTAGATCAGGGTACGGACAGCTACGTCAAATAGGCCACACCAGGAAATATCTTAATACAGATGCTACAAAATCTCTAGTAAATTCACTCGTCACTTCACGCCTTGATTATTGCAATGCGCTCTTGTATGGTGTTCCGAATGTCTAGCTGAATAGACTTCAAAGTCTTTAGAACACTGCAGCTCGAATTATAACGAGAATATCGCGTTATGATCACATTACGCCGGTATTAAAAGAACTGCATTGGATACCAGTTACTCATAGAGTGGACTTTAAGATACTAGTTCACACATACAAAGCATTGCATGACCAATCACCGGTCTATGTTAAAGACTTGCTGGAAGTCTATCAGCCAGCAAGAAATTTGAGATCCAAGAACAACTCAAAACAACTAGTTGTTCCAAAAAGCAAAACTGTGAAGTACGGTGATCGTAGTTTTTCATCAGCTGCACCGAAGTTATGGAATGCTCTTCCGGCTACCATTAGAGACGCTAAAAGCTTGGATGCTTTCAAACGATCATTGAAAACACACCTTTTCTTCAAGATTTATTGAAACTCACTTTGCACTGGAAAACAAGCTTTGCAATGGAAATTATTTCCTATTGTTAATTGTTCCTTAAAAATATTCAGGACAATTTAAATGTAGAGTAAAACCTGATTCAGGCTAAATACCTTTTATTGTTGATTTTTTTTTTGTGTGTGTTGTATTGTATGTCCATATCATTCTGTGATATGTAGTTTGTACAGCGCTTTTGAACGTTTATTTTATAGATGAAAAGAGCGCTATAAAAATCTAGTAAATAATAATAATAATAATAATATAAGTTTCTCCTTGATGGTCTCAAATGCAGTCTGCTGTGCATCTCCCCAAATCCATTTAGCTGGAGATTTTGCCTTTTTCTTAGATTTTGGTGATTACTTGGTCAGATCGTGACCTTGTAAAAGATCATTCAAGGGCTGGACAATTTGGGAATACCTAGGGACAAATTTCCTGTAGTACCCTGTAAATCCAAGGAATTGTCTAAGGGACTTAATATTAGTAGGGACAGGCCACTCCTGGACTGCAGAAAGTTTGTTGGGGTCTGTGGCAATGCCCTGGTCTGAAACAATATGCCCTAAGTAGGTAACAGAAGATTAAAAAAAATCACATTTGGATGGTTTCACACGCAAATTGTGATCACTGAGTCTCTGAAAACCCGACTCTAAGCTGGAAATATGTACGTCGATAGTAGACAAAAATATCAGAATGTCATCTAAAAAGATCAAGCATTCTCCCAGATGCATGTCACCTATACACTTCTCCATACAGCGTTGAAATGTTGCTGGGGCGTTCGTAAGCCCGAACCCCATACGGTTCCACTCGTAAAAGTATAAATTTCAGACAGAAAATGCTGTTTTGTGTTTGTCTGACTCTTCTTTCTCAATCTGCAAAGCTGAATGTAGGTCAGTCTTAGAAAAGAATTTAGAACCTGTCAAAACAGCAATAGTATCGTCAAACCTGGGAAACATGTACGCGTCCTTCCGGCATTTATTGTTCAATTTACGCCAGTCAATAAAAATCTAAGTGCGCCGTTCGGTTTACGAACGAGAACAACGTTAGAAGAATAGGGTGAGTCTGAATCCCTAATGATATTGGCGTCTAACATTTCTTTGATATGTTGCCTGACCTCTTCATACAAAGCAGTGGGGATTCGATGATAGGGTTCCTTAAACGGGGTTTCATCTTCTAAGACAATTTTATGCTTGGCTAAATCAGTTTTGCCAATATCCTTGATAGATGTATCTGTGTGAAGAATAGCAGAATAACTCCAGCAGAATGGCAGAATAGCAGAATAGCAGAATAAATCCAGCAGAATAGAAGAATAACTCCAGCAGAATGGCAGAATAGCAGAATAACTCCAGCAGAATGGCAGAATAGCAGAATAACTCCAGCAGAATGGCAGAAAAGCAGAATAGCAGAATAACTCCAGCAGAATAGCAGAATAATTCCAGCAGAATGGCAGAATAGCAGAATAGCAGAATAACTCCAGCAGAATGGCAGGATGAATAGAAACAAACTGCAAATGAACACTTCAAAAACTGAATTTATCATGTCTTGTAGCTGACCTCAATTGAACAAATATTTCACAAATGCGATTAACATTGCGGGTAATGATATCAAATGTGCAAGCATAATTAGATATCTCGGTGCATTTCTTGACGAAACACTGAACTTTAAAGATCATAGAAATCGCAAATGTCGTACAGTCATGTTGAATTACCTACGAAGTAAGAACATCCGTTAATATTTAACAAAATCAGCCACTGAAATTTTAGTTTTGTCTCTAGTTATTTCACATCTGGATTATTGCAATGTCATACTGTATGGTGTAGCTAACGGTGAGGTGCGTATGATGCAACGTATTCAAAACATGTGCGCAAAAGTTGTCCATAACCGAAAATTTGACAGTTCTAAACAGGCATTGTATGACCTACATTGGTTGCTGGTGAAAGCAAGGATTGAGTTCAATGTATTTAACAGAATTGCTTAGACAGTATATTCATAGTACATAAGGTTTAAGATTGTCCGGAAATTCTGAATGTCGTTATGTTGTTCCATACAACAAGTGCAAAATATTCAATAATAGAAGTTTCTGTACTATTGGTTCAAAACTGTGGAATGAACTGCCGTTAGAACTACGCAAAAGAAAAACACTTGCCACATTAAAAAATCTTAAGACACTGTATTTCAGAGACTTCGTGTCATTGTTTTAAATGTCAGGTCAATTTCTAGAACAGTTTTTTTTTCCAGCTATTTTTCTCCTAACTGAAAAATATTGAACAACGTAAACAAAGTATTGACCTAATTCTACCCAAACAGCGTGGGACAATCACAACTCTATACACATGTAAATATAGGTCAAATGATCGATAACGTTTACTAACAGACTAACTGTATACCTTGATACTAGATCACGTGATTTATCGTTTACCTTGATAGGACAGTAAACACCTGAAAATCGTTGATGTTCTATTCCATCAAGAAAAGGCCCTCGGACATTTTCCTATTCAGATTGCCTATCCAATTAAGGAAAAACTGACCTAGGGCTAGACTTATGAAATTGCATAGTAACGATGGTTGAAGACCATTTCTTGATAAATGCGACATGATTTTACAAGTTCATGAACAAAAAAAAAAGAAGTCTTTGTAAACATTTTGCATTCTCATTTCTATTAAAATATGAACATAAATCATTTTTACGTTTTAAACATCTTTCCCCCCAGTGACGCAACAAAATATTTCACATGCCTTTATAAATAATTATTATATACGTATGCTGCAAAAATGGTGCTTGGTCACAGGGGGAAAGTGTTTAAAATTGAAAAAAGTTACGTACAGGATGTCAGCAAATGAATTTTACATAAATATTTGACACTTATTGCATGTGTTTCCTAAACCTTAAATATCTACAGCTTTATTCATTTTTGAAAAAAATTAATAAGTAGCGGGCATAGAAAGTCAAGCTAGAAAGCAGACTGATTCTTATAAGAATATTTTATGAATTTTTCAATCACATCTGTTGCCTCTTGACAGTCTAAGTCGGCCGATTGAGTGTCATCCGGATTGAGACAACTGCGTCTGTTGTGAACCAAGCAAGCGGCTATTTGTTTTTATATTGTTATGAAAGAGACTTTATGTTGAACCTTTCTCCAGATACGCAGGCAGATATTATAACTGCATTTAATAATACATCACGCTATCTGGATGATATTCTTAATATGGATAATCCGTTTTTTGGTCAATTAGTGGGTACTATTTATCCTAGGGAGCTTCAGCTAATTAAAACTAACAATTCGGATACTGATGCTTCATTTTTAGATTTACATCTCTCTATTTATGACAATATTATACATACCAAAATTTATGACAAGAGGGATGATTTTAATTTTAGTATTGTACATTTTCCCCATTTGGATGGGGATGTACCTCAGGCTACATCTTATGGGGTATATATTTCTCAATTAATTCGGTTTGCCAGAGCGTGTAGTCATGTCAAGCATTTCAATGAATGTAATCAATATATTACAAGTAAACTTCTTCAGCAAGGCTACCGTTATTACAAATTGCGTAAATATTTTGCTAAGTTTTACTATCGTAATTCTGATTTAGTTTTAAAATTTAATAGTAATTTAAAGACACTTATGCGAGAAGGTATTTCTAAACCCGTTTTATGGGGATGTGGTTTACAAACTTCGTAAGATCTTGGGTCATGGTAATTTTCCAAATGTATTTGGTAAAATTATAAAACGTTTTATTAAAAGAGGTTACGACCCAACTGTTTTGAGACATACCGCATGTTTAGTGTTCAACCGTTTACAGTTGGACACTACGCTTCCCTCTTTGATTGTGTCTGACGGAAGAGAGGGGATGACTCTATGATAAGCAGTTTTTAAATCCTACTTGGACTGAACTGTTTTGATATCTGTCTTCTGGCCTGTTTCGTCGGGTTCTTAAGGGTGTTTCTCTTGTTGCTCTGTCTTCTGAAAAGGCATTGAGTACATACGTTTTAGGTACTAAAGGTTTGCTTTTTATATATTTATACACGAGCATTTTAGTCTTTTACATGCCATGTCTTTTTGTTTCCATTACGTGTGTTAGAGATTCACCTGGAGGGGATTACTTTTATTTACACTGTCCCGTGTCTTTGGAACATGGTGGGGGTAAGAGTGAGGTTTGGTGCGCACCATAAACCGGTTTAAGCTCCCCAGTGGTGTTTTTGCCACTGACCGTTCCAAGGCGGTGCCCCACTGTGTTCCTTTGTTTGTTCGTTTTGTCTTCATGTGTTGGCTTTGTGTGTGTGTGTGTGTGTGTGTGTGTGTGTGTGTGTGTGTGTGTGTGGTGTGCACGTCTGCGTGCTGTGGGTTTCGTTTTGGGGAGGCTGCGTTTTTGGTACGTGGCATTCCCTGTTTGATATTTGTTTTTTAGACATATACATATATATGTGTCTTCAACGTAAACATGACCAGAAGATAAAGACGAACTTCTATGAGAATAGTGCCACTTTGGTGCAATTTTTTTTACCTTTTGTAGGACACAATTAAAGCGAACCTAGAATGCATTTTAAGAACAACATTTGCTTTAATTCGATCAGACATCCTAAACTCTAACAGAACTGCACCAAACACCAACTCCTCGAATGACCCAGTTGCTTCCAGAACTAACACTGACGCCCATAGATCTTATACTGACTCGCCCAGAACTAACACTGACACCCCCAGAATTAACACCAATTCGCTCACACGTCTGAAACCTATTTCGAAGCCAACCGAAATACTAGACCTCAAAGAACTAACACAGCCACCCAAAAATATCTACATAAATTTTGATACTAGCTAGTGAAGTTCTGTTCCACTGATATAAAATGCTAAAAGTAAGGCACCGCTAAACCAACAGTTGAATAGACAGTGTCCTGCAGCCCTCCGCTTCAACTGAAAAAGGCAAACTACGCCAATGTATAGCCAGCTACACCACTGCATGTATTCAATATATAATCCTCCACAAAATGCCCGGTCAGTAGTGTACATGTGTAAATATAGTATAGCAATAGATGTATAGAAAACAAACAATAGGCTATGATCAATGCATCAGTTATCATGGGCACTCGGGTGGAAATAACTGAAGTACAGTTATGGGACCAAAAGTTTTGTTCCACTTTTATTTTTTCCTTTTCGTTTATTTTTAAAAATGTCAATAAAACTGATAATCTGCATGGTATAAGTTTATTTATTGTGTTAAAATATTTCATAGTAGACATACCTTAAATGTCAATGCTTATTTTAACTTAAAATACACATTTTAAATTTTTCAAAAAATATGACCTTTAGTTACAAACTGTTCGAATTTCAAGAAAACGAAAGTGAAATATAATTATTTTTGACAGTTTGATAGGAATATAACCTATTTATCAGTATTTGAAGCCATTATATAAAACTTTCAGCTATTGAAGTCAAGAAATAGCATTGAACTTAGGGCAAAATCCCTAATATAATGTCCGATGTCCTTTCATAATTTCACAAAATAACTATACTGTATTAATGCAAATCGCAAGCATACCGCATGTATTTTGTTTTTCGCAGCGCACCCTAGCTATCGCTTGCAGCACAGTAAACACAAACAAAAAATATATAGTAATACGTATGATCTAAATATAAATGCGCTAAATGTACTTCGTTCACTATTTTCATTCACACTGCTCACGGTGATGTTAGTAATATGTTAGTTATTATATTGAGAATTTGAAATAGCAGAAATGGAAATAGAAGAAATGTATTTACAGCTTATCGTCTGCAACCTTTTACGTTGCAATACAGTGTAAACACTCACTAAACATAATAGTTTTTACCCTTGTAAACCAGAATTTCCTTCTCTATACCAAAAACTAAGCTAATCTATCAAAACAATTCTGCACCGTCATTATAACAAAATACAGCTCTACTAATACACCTGTCGTTTGGTATTTTGTGCGGTAAAAATATTGCACTGGAATTAGTAAAACAGAGTGGACTTTTAGAAACGCATAAACTGATTAACTAGGAAGTTTTGTACGAACATTTTATGCGGAACTTTACAGAATGATTTACTATGAAGATTTTGTTTAAATTTACTGTAAATGCCTAATTTTGCAATAGCCTAACTTTAGTAATTGAGATGTCAAAATGGTGAAGACCCAGGTGCCCCTCCGTGCATTTTTTCATCACGAGCGGGCACCTGGGTAGAACCACCGACCTTCCGTAAGCCAGCTGGATGGCTTCCTCACATGAAGAATTGAACACCCCGATTGAGGCTCGAACCCACATCGATGAGGGGCAAGTGATTTGAAGTCAGCGACCTTAACCACTCGGCCATGGAGGCCCCTGTAAAAGTTATAAAACCAGGTATACATATCCATGTTTATCCATTTGATGCCTTAAAACTTTTCATCGAGCTAAATAGTCGTGTGGAAGAATACATAACGGGAAAAAAAGAAATGAATTGCATAGCTATATTTGAACAGGGATTCTTCTATACCTAACCTAATTTAACCCTGGCAACATTGTACTGTTAGCTGATTGTGTTTTATTTAATGTGCGCATCGCGTCTCCCTAACTTTAGTATATTTAGTTACCTAACTATAGTAATATATTATACAGTGAGGTAGCGAATGTATGGGTCAGTGAAAAGGTCGTATGAATGTGTTCACTAGTTTTGCACGTGCATGTATACTAACCCCGCGAAACATTTTCTTCCAGTCTATCTTTCTATTCTCTGGAAACTCCACGTCTTTGTTCTGTACTTGTAAGACGTACTTTGAAGTACTTCTAAAGTATACTATGATATAATTAGAAGTTTCCTATACAGACATATAATCTGTTTAGATTTTTTGGAAGTGATCCTGGCTTTGTCGATATAGACAGAATAAAAGTGAGTTACGATCGACAGCGTTGGTTCTAATACTATAAACCAAGCCCCGGTTGCAAATGGCTCCCCGACCAGAATAACTCTCGGGAAAAACAGAAGCCAGGCTCCATTCACGGACGCCCAGCAAGTGCCGCTAGAGGACGTCGCAAGCCTGCCATACACAAAAATCCGGTACGAGAGGATCCTACACCAAAGTGGTATATTCCCCCTGTCCCCTTTAATAGAGCTCTATCCCAAAACCCTTTAATGATAATAAATTGAAAGACAGCTGAAACAAAAGCCCTGAAATTAAAAACTGTTACCCGGCGGAAGAGAACTACTTTCGACGAAGTCACTTAAACAGTGAACTGGACATGCTTGTGAAATTTTTGTGTGATATTTTTTTGAGTGTGTATTTTTGTGTTATGTGTTTTAGTGGAATTTAGGATTTTAAGTATAAGTACCCTTTTATTTTACTGTTTTTGCAAGTGTGGCAACGTATTTTTGTTGCTCAGACGATTTTAGATGATATGCTATAGTTAGGCTGTTGCATAGTTAGGCAAGAGTAGGAAATCAATAAATTTTTGACATCTCAATTACTAAAGTTAGGCTATTGCATAGTTAGGCATTTACAGTAAATTTAAACAAAATCTTCATAGTAAATCATTCTGTAAAGTTCCGCATAAAATGTTCGTACAAAACTTGCTAGTTAATCAGTCCATGCATTTCTAAAAGTCCACTCTGTTTTACTAATTCCAGTGCAATATTTTTACCGCACAAAATACCAAACGACAGGTGTATTAGTAGAGCTGTATTCTGTTATAATGACGGTACAGAATTGTTTTGATAGATTAGCTTAGTTTTTGATATAGAGAAGGAAATTCTGGTTTACAAGGGTAGAAATTATTATGTTTAGTGAGTGTTTACACTGTATTGCAACGTAAAAGTTTGCAGACGATAAACTGTAAGGACATTTCTTCTATTTCCATTTCTGCTATTTCTAAATTCTCAATATAATAACTAACATATTACTAACATCACCGTGAGCAGTGTGAATGAAAATAGTGAACGAAGTACATTTAGCGCATTTATATTTAGATCATACGTATTACTATATATTTTTTGTTTGTGTTTACTGTGCTGCAAGCGATAGCTAGGGTGCGCTGCGAAAAACAAAATACATGCGGTATGCTTGCGATTTGCATTAATACAGTATAGTTATTTTGTGAAATTATGAAAGGACATCGGACATTATATTAGGGATTTTGCCCTAAGTTCAATGCTATTTCTTGGCTTCAATAGCTGAATGTTTTATATAATGGCTTCAAATACTGATAAATATGTTATATTCCTATCAAACTGTCAAAAAATAATTATATTTCACTTTCGTTTTCTTGAAATTCGAACAGTTTGTAACTAAGGGTCATATTTTGTGAAAAATTAAAAATGTGCATTTTAAGTTAAAATAAGCATTGGCATTTAAGGTATGTCTACTATGAAATATTTTAACACAATAAATAAACTTATACCATGCAGATTATCAGTTTTATTGACATTTTTAAAAATAAACGAAAAGGAAAAAATAAAAGTGGAACAAAACTTTTGGTCCCATAACTGTACTTCAGTTATTTCCACCCGAGTGCCCATGATAACTGATGCATTGATCATAGCCTATTGTTTGTTTTCTATACATCTATTGCTATACTATATTTACACATGTACACTACTGACCGGGCATTTTGTGGAGGATTATATATTGAATACATGCAGTGGTGTAGCTGGCTATACATTGGCGTAGTTTGCCTTTTTCAGTTGAAGCGGAGGGCTGCAGGACACTGTCTATTCCACTGTTGGTTTAGCGGTGCCTTACTTTTAGCATTTTATATCAGTGGAACAGAACTTCACTAGCTAGTATCAACATTTATGTAGATATTTTTGGGTGGCTGTGTTAGTTCTTTGAGGTCTAGTATTTCGGTTGGCTTCGAAATAGGTTTCAGACGTGTGAGAGAATTGGTGTTAATTCTGGGTGTGTCAGTGTTAGTTCTGGGCGAGTCAGTATTAGATCTATGGGCGTCAGTGTTAGTTCTGGAAGCAACTGGGTCATTCGAGGAGTTGGTGTTTGGTGCAGTTCTGTTAGAGTTTAGGATGTCTGATCGAATTAAAGCAAATGTTGTTCTTAAAATGCATTCTAGGTTCGCTTTATTTGTGTCCTACAAAAGGTAAAAAAAATGCACCAAAGTGGCACTATTCTCATAGAAGTTCGTCTATATCTTCTGGTCATGTTTACGTTGAAGACACATATATATGTATATGTCTAAAAAACAAATATCAAACATGGAATGCCACGTACCAAAAACGCAGCCTCCCCACAACGAAACCCACAGCACGCAGACGCGCACACCACACACACACACACACACAAAGCCAACACATGAAGACAAAACGAACAAACAAAGGAACACAGTGGGGCACCGCCTTGGAACGGTCAGTGGCAAAAACACCACTGGGGAGCTTAAACCGGTTTATGGTGCGCACCCAACCTCACTCTTACCCCACCATGTTCCAAAGACACGGGACAGTGTAAATAAAAGTAATCCCCTCCAGGTGAATCTCTAACACACGTAATGGAAACAAAAAGGTATGGCATGTAAAAGACAAAAATGCTCGTGTATAAATATATAAAAAGCAAACCTTTATTACCTAAAACGTATGTACTCAATGCCTTTCAGAAGACAGAGCAACAAGAGAAACACCCTTAAGGACCCGACGAAACAGGCCAGAAGGCAGATATCAAAACAGTTCAGCCCTGGTAGGATTTAAAAACTGCTTATCATAGAGTCATCCCCCTCTTCCGTCAGACACAATCAAAGAGGGAAGCGTAGTGTCCAACTGTAAACGGGTTGAACACTAAACATGCGGTATGTCTCAAAACAGTTGGGTCGTAACCTCTTTTAATAAAACGTTTTATAATTTTACCAAATACATTTGGAAAATTACCATGACCCAAGATCTTACGAAGTTTGTAAACCACATCCCCATAAAACGGGTTTAGAAATACCTTCTCGCAGAAGTGTCTTTAAATTACTATTAAATTTTAAAACTAAATCAGAATTACGATAGTAAAACTTAGCAAAATATTTACGCAATTTGTAATAACGGTAGCCTTGCTGAAGAAGTTTACTTGTAATATATTGATTACGTTCATTGAAATGCTTGACATGACTACATGCTCTGGCAAACCGAATAAATTGAGAAATATATACCCCATAAGATGTAGCCTGAGGTACATCCCCATCCAAATAGGGAAAATGTACAATACTAAAATTAAAATCATCCCTCTTGTCATAAATTTTGGTATGTATAATATTGTCATAAATAGAGAGATGTAAATCTAAAAATGAAGCATCAGTATCCGAATTGTGAGTTTTAATTAGCTGAAGCTCCCTAGGATAAATAGTACCCACTAATTGACCAAAAAACGGATTATCCATATTAAGAATATCATCCAAATAGCGTGATGTATTATTAAATGCAGTTATAATATCTGCCTGCGTATCTGGAGAAAGGTTCAACATAAAGTCTCTTTCATAACAATATAAAAACAAATAGCCGCTTGCTTGGTTCACAACAGACGCAGTTGTCTCAATCCGGATGACACTCAATCGGCCGACTTAGACTGTCAAGAGGCAACAGATGTGATTGAAAAATTCATAAGATATTCTTATAAGAATCAGTCTGCTTTCTAGCTTGACTTTCTATGCCCGCTACTTACTAAGTTTAGTGTTTTCATTGCTTGAAATTTTTTCAAAAATGAATAAAGCTGTAGATATGTAAGGTTTAGGAAACACATGCAATAAGTGTCAAATATTTATATAAAACTCATTTGCTGACACCCTGTACGTAACTTTTTTCAATTTTAAACACTTTCCCCCCTGTGACCAAGCACCATTTTTGCAGCATACGTATATAATAATTATTTATAAAGGCATGTGAAATATTTTGTTGCGTCACTGGGGGGAAAGATGTTTAAAACGTAAGAATGATTTATGTTCATATTTTAATAGAAATGAGAATGCAAAATGTTAACAAAGACTTCTTTTTTTTTTGTTCATGAACTTGTAAAATCATGTCTTATTTATCAAGAAATGGTCTTCAACCATCGTTACTATGCAATTTTATGAGTCTAGCCCTAGGTCAGGTTTTCCTTAATTGGATAGGCAATCTGAATAGGAAAATGTCCGAGGTCCTTTGCTTGATGGAATAGAACATTAACGATTTTCAGGTGTTTACTGTCCTACGATATATAAACGATATATCACGTGATCTAGTATCAAGGTATACAGTTAGTCTGTTAGTAAACGTTATCGATCATTTGACCTATATTTACAGGTGTACAGAGTTGTGATTTTCCCACGCTGTGTGGGTAGAATTAGTCAATACTTTGTTTACGTTGTTCAATATTTTTCAGTTAGGAGGAAAATAGCTGAAAAAAAAACTGTTCTAAAAATTGACCTATGTTATAAACTTATAGTTTGAGTTTACAGCCAATCAAGTTTGACTTATATTAAACGCTGTATTTTGTGTTTTGCGTTTTATTATTTTTTTGTTTCGTGCGTTTGATTTATTTTGCGTACTTTTCTATTGTGTGTAAAGTTACCGGCGTAAACACTACATAGAATCATTCACACCCTTACCAATTTTGTCACAGTCTTCGGCATTGCCAACTGCTCCAGTTCTGCCCAAAATTCCCAGTTTTTCCGGAGACGAACCCGTACCTAAGGGTGAAGTACCGTACATGGTTTGGCGATATGATGTTCAATGCATTTTGAACAACCCAGAGCTGAACACATCGCACATTTTGCAGTTGATCAGAGGATCTTTGCATGGCTCGGCCCGGATCATGACCATACCTCTGGGACAGACCGCTACTGCCCTAGATATTCTTGCTAAACTTGATATTATGTTTTCAGAAGCCTCAACAAAGGAAGATCTATTGACACAATTTTTCAATACGTCACAAGACCCTACAGAGTCTGTCACTACCTATGTTTGCAGGTTGGAAACCCTAGTACAATCTATTATTGATAAAGGCCAACTTCCCGGCTTGGCCCGTAATGACATTCTCCGTCACAAATTTTGGACTGGTCTTAAGTCCGACATGCTTCGTCTGCAGAGGAGACACAAATATGATTCCCTAGATGATTACAACTTGCTACTCCGGGAAATCAGAAAAGTTGAAAAACAGATTTCTTCCACACCGACTTTGCCTAATGTCCCAGATTCGCTTCCATCTGCGAAGCTGCCCACCAACAAAGCAAGCTCCTCTTTCTGCTGAATCCTCGTTTGATCAGCAATTGTCATCACTTGAAAAGAAAATGGATTCTAAAATATCTAATTTAGAATCAAAATTCTCATCTTTCGAGGAAAGAGTTCATAAGAAAATTGAATCGAAATTCGATATGGTGTTGCAAAAATTAGACAGTCAGAAATCACATAATTTCGGGACCGTAACAGGAATAATTCTTCCAATCGTTATCATAACAAGGCAAACTATACTCCACCTCCCTCTTCTTTTTCTGATTCAAACCCCCAGTCCTCAGGTCAAGGTCGCGGTAGAGGTCATGGTAGTTATCATAGAGATCGTGGAAGGGGTCATGATAGTTACCGTGGAGACCGAAGTCGAGGTAGAGACCTTGGAGACCAAAACAGAAACAGTGGTAACCGTGGCAACCAGCCAAACAATTAACCTCCCTGTAAAGGGCGATACGGAGGAAGTAGAGATGTCAGTCCAATCGGATTCCTTTGTAGATAGACTCATTGGTACTGCAAATGAGAATTCTGTTACAATCAATGGCAAATCTTTTAAATGTTGATTCAGGTTCTATGGTGTCTACTATGAGCCATTCTGATATTCAGTCTTTAAGTCCAAAAGTTTCTTTACACTCTTTGGATTCTCTTGGTCGTTCATTATCAGTTGCAGATGGTTCTACATTGAAATACGATGGATACATTAAGGCAACAGTTTGTTTACCATTTTTATCTTCTTTTAACCTTGATGTACCCGTTCTGGTCATTCCAGACAATGATTTTAACCATTGTTGTCCTGTTATTATAGGAACAAATGTATTGCGCCGTTGTAGAGTATTTTTAGATACCGTACTGGAGCAGAGTACCGTACCTCAGAAATGGCAGTTAGCCATGGACAGTCTCGATTCACGCACTTACCCAGTTAAGATATGTGAAAAAAACCCATTGCCGTTGCACCTTTTGAAAGTGTTACCATAAACGGAATGGTTAGAAATTTTGACCAGTCCATTTCCTCAGTACTTACTGAGAGTCCTGAACTTTTTCAAGGCTACACTGTCTGCTGCCCACGTGTTGTGAATGTTCAAAACACGTCCTCTGTTAAAATTCCAGTCAGAATTTGTAATATGACTGCGAAAACTTTGACTTTCAAACCCAAATCTGAAATTCGTACTATAACAGAGGCCAAGGTCATAGATGATATTTCGTCTTACATTTCTCAGGAGATTCCCTCTGAGCCACCAATCAATGATATTTCGGTGGACACGTCCAATTTGTCTCCTGAACAGACACTTCGTTTTTACAAAGTCCTTGGGAAATGGAACATCTACCGTCTGTGTGAAGTTAGCAGAATAGCAGAATAACTCTAGCAGAATAGCAGAATAACTCCAGCAGAATGGCAGAATAGCAGAATATCTCCAGCAGAATGGCAGAATAGCAGAATAGCAGAATAACTCCAGCAGAATGGCAGAATAGCAGAATAACTCTAGCAGAATAGCAGAATAACTCCAGCAGAATGGCAGAATAACTCCAGCAGAATGGCAGAATAGCAGAATAACTCCAGCAGAATGGCAGAATAGCAGAATAACTCTAGCAGAATAGCAGAATAACTCCAGCAGAATGGCAAAATAGCAGAATAACTCCAGCAGAATGGCAGAATAGCAGAATAACTCCAGCAGAATGGCAGAATAGCTCCAGCAGAATGGCAGAATAACAGAATAGCAGAATGACTCCAGCAGAATGGTAGAAAAGCAGAATAGCAAAATAAATCAAGCAGAATAGCAGAATAGCAGAATAACTCCAGCAGAATGGCAGAATAGCAGAATAGCTCCAGCAGAATGACAGAATAACAGAGTAGCAGGATTACTCCAGCAGAATGGTAGAAAGGCAGAATAGCAGAATAAATCAAGCAGAATAGCAGAATAACTCCAGCAGAATGACAAAATAGCAGAATGGCAGAATAGCAGAATAGCAGAATAACTCCAGCAGAATGGCAGAATAGCAGAATAGCAGAATAACTCCAGCAGAATGGCAGAATAGCAGAATAACTCTAGCAGAATAGCAGAATAACTCCAGCAGAATGGCAGAATAGCAGAATAGCAGAATAACACCAGCAGAATAGCAGAATAGCAGAATAACTCCAGCAGAATGGCAGAATAGCAGAATAACTCCAGCAGAATGGCGGAATAGCAGAATAACTCCAGCAGAATAACAGAATAGCAGAATGACTCCAGCAGAATGGTAGAAAAGAAGAATAGCAGAATAAATCAAGCAAAATAGCAGAATAGCAGAATAACTCTAGCAGAATAGCAGAATTACTTTGAAACTGAATCTTGAACTGAATAATTTGAGTAAACGCCTATTTCTGTACAAAGACATATTCAATGACAGTGTACGTAATAACAATAATAACGGCAATAATGATATTAACAATCAAAACAGCCTTATTTAAACAAAAAGTAATGACCGCAACCTCCCCCCTGAAGTTATTTTACATCTATTGCGAATGCCAGTGCTTAAACAGCCTTACATGGTATGCACAGACGGGCTGCATATCGATGTTCAAAGCCCCTGGTTAATGGTGTTATTACAGATTATTAGAAAAAAAGAAATACTACACACAACCTTACCAATAGTGCCTGCACCAACAATTACGTTTAATTAAACAAACATTAAAAATATAAATGTTAAAATGTAAAACCTTTTACAAAAATTCAAAAACTATTATATGCTGCTAAAATAGTTAGCAAAACATTTAAAACAATGACACGAAGTCTCTGAAATACAGTGTCTTAAGATTTTTTAATGTGGCAAGTGTTTTTCTTTTGCGTAGTTCTAACGGCAGTTCATTCCACAGTTTTGAACCAATAGTACAGAAACTTCTATTATTGAATGTTTTGCACTTGTTGTATGGAACAACATAACGACATTCAGAATTTCCGGACATTCTTAAACCTTATGTACTATGAATATACTGTCTAAGCAATTCTGTTAAATACATTGAACTCAATCCTTGCTTTCACCAGCAACCAATGTAGGTCATACAATGCCTGTTTAGAACTTTTAAATTTTCGGTTATGGACAACTTTTGCGCACATGTTTTGAATACGTTGCATCATACGCACCTCACCGTTAGCTACACCATACAGTATGACATTGCAATAATCCAGATGTGAAATAACTAGAGACAAAACTAAAATTTCAGTGGCTGATTTTGTTAAATATTAACGGATGTTCTTACTTCGTAGGTAATTCAACATGAATGTACGACATTTGCGATTTCTATGATCTTTAAAGTTCAGTGTTTCGTCAAGAAATGCACCGAGATATCTAATTATGCTTGCACATTTGATATCATTACCCGCAATGTTAATCGCATTTGTGAAATATTTGTTCAATTGAGGTCAGCTACAAGACATGATAAATTCAGTTTTTGAAGTGTTCATTTGCAGTTTGTTTCTATTCATCCTGCCATTCTGCTGGAGTTATTCTGCTATTCTGCTATTCTGCCATTCTGCTGGAGTTATTCTGCTATTCTGCTGGAGTTATTCTGCTATTCTGCTTTTCTGCCATTCTGCTGGAGTTATTCTGCTATTCTGCTATTCTGCCATTCTGCTGGAGTTATTCTGCTATTCTGCCATTCTGCTGGAGTTATTCTGCTATTCTGCTGGAGTTATTCTGCTATTCTGCTATTCTGCCATTCTGCTGGAGTTATTCTGCTATTCTGCTATTCTGCTAACTTCACACAGATACATCTATCAAGGATATTGGCAAAACTGATTTAGCCAAGCATAAAATTGTCTTAGAAGATGAAACCCCGTTTAAGGAACCCTATCGTCGAATCCCCCCTGCTTTGTATGAAGAGGTCAGGCAACATATCAAAGAAATGTTAGACGCCAATATCATTAGGGATTCAGACTCACCCTATTCTTCTAACGTTGTTCTCGTTCGTAAACCGAACGGCGCACTTAGATTTTGTATTGACTGGCGTAAATTGAACAATAAATGCCGGAAGGACGCGTACATGTTACCCAGGTTTGACGATACTTTTTATGTTTTGACAGGTTCTAAATTCTTTTCTAAGACTGACCTGCATTCAGCTTATTCGCAGATTGAGATAGAAGAGTCAGACAAACACAAAACAGCATTTTCTGTTGGAAATTTAGGTTTTTACGTGTGGAACCGTATGGGGTTCGGGCTTACGAACGCCCCAGCAACTTTTCAACGCTGCATGGAGAAGTGTATAGGTGACATGCATCTGGGAGAATGCTTGATCTTTTTAGATGACATTCTGATATTTTTGTCTACTATCGACGTACATATTTCCAGCTTAGAGTCGGTTTTTCAGAGACTCAGTGATCACAATTTGCGTGTCAAACCATCCAAATGTGAATTTTTTAAATCTTCTGTTACCTACTTAGGGCATATTGTTTCAGACCAGGGTATTGCCACAGACCCCAACAAACTTTCTGCAGTCCAGGAGTGGCCTGTCCCTACTAATATTAAGTCCCTTAGACAATTCCTTGGATTTACAGGGTACTACAGAAAATTTGTCGTATTCCCAAATTGTCCAGCCCTTGAATGATCTTTTACAAGGTCACGATCTGACCAAGTAATCGCCAAAATCTAAGAAAAAGGCAAAATCTCCAGCTAAATGGATTTGGGGAGATGCACAGCAGACTGCATTTGAGACCATCAAGGAGAAACTTGTATCCCCTCCAGTCTTAGGCTATGCCGATTACTCTTTGCCGTTTATCCTGCACACTGATGCCAGTACAGTTGGTTTAGGATCTGTCCTCCTTCAAGTACAAGATGGCAAAGAACGCGTGATTGCGTACGCTAGCCGTAGTCTCAGGCCCAATGAACGCAATTACCCGGCACACAAATTAGAATGTTCAGCCCTTAAATGGAGCGTTACTGACAAATTTCATGACTATTTGTACGGAAATGAATTTGTAGTAAAACAGATAGCAATCCTTTGACCTATGTAACAACCACTGCGAAGTTGGACGCCACCCAGCACAGATGGCTTGCTCAACTTCACTATAGAATACCGTAGTGGCAAACAAAACATCGATGCCGACAGACTTTATAGACGTTACATTTTCAATGATGAAGTGAAGGCAATTTACCAGGCGGCTTTTACTTCTACTCCCTTTGTAAATAGTTCTTCAGGTACGGCGGCTTCTCATGTGGCCAGTTAGGAGGCGACAAACATGTTTTTTTTAAAACACTTGAACACATTTGTTATCGTGACTGTCCTTTTTTTTAAACTAAAAAGAAAATGTGCCAGATAAATCGACGTATACATACCTCTTTTGCACTAGGCCTATTCTCCATTATGATGCAGTTTACCGCGTTTAGCCTTTCATATGTTGTAACAATTAAGTAGTAACAATTAATTAATAACTAATAAGTAGTAACAAATAAGCCATATGAAGTAACTAAAATATCCCTTCAGGGCTTCCGTATTTACCACATTTATATTGCACTCTTTTCATATAAATACGTTCAAAAGTGCTTTACATAAAAACATCTATATAATGTTCAATAAAAATGGTAATTGAACGATTATAGAATGAATTTAAAATAACATTACCGTAATAAGATACTCAGCGTTTTAAATTAAAGGTAAGCAGATCAAAAAATGAAACAAAATACAATAGCGTAAAAAAAATAACTGGTCTATCAAAGTTACAGGTAAGGAAGATATCCTACATTTTGAACAGGCAGAGTTAACCAGTTTGATGCCTGTATAATGCATCACAGCATGCAAACCGTCCCGGATGATTGGGTCAATCCCCACGTAAACAGTCCGGAGAACATCTATGATACATCACACAGAAAAAAATCAACACTGTTTATATTATTCTGTCACACTAGAGTTCTTGATTGGCCGGCCAAGTGCCTACATTATTCTACCAGGTAATTAGTGTGATTAGTTCCAAAACAGTTTTATGAAATAATGCATCTTTAGCGTTTTTTTTTAAACCTTGCAAGATCTTGCAGTCCTTATTCCAGATGGGAGGGCTGCTGTTTGAAAGCTCCTGTCACCAAATCGCACTGTCCGACAATTGGACACCACTAGTCTTAATGCATTGTTTTGGGGATGGCGTATATATTTCTAAAATGCTCACTACATAAGCTGGTGACTGATCATCGAGTGCCTTATATGTATGTGTTAGAATTTTGTATTGTACTCTGCTCTACACAGGAAGCCAATGGAGTCCACGCAGCACAGGTGTTATATTGTCGCATACTCACTCGGTCAGTTACTCTAAATTCGTGCATTCATGTACTCACTCAACATCCGTACATGTAATCATATACTCACTCGGTCAGTTACTCAGCATTCATTTACTATCTCAACATCCGTACATGTATTTTGTAAATACTCGGTCATTTACTCAACATCCGTACATGTATTATGTACTTACTCGGTCACTTACTCAACAGCCGTATACTCATGTATTCACTCGGTCACTTACTCAACATCCGTACATTCATGTACTCACTTGGTTAGTCACTCAATATTCGTGCATTTATGTACTCACTCAACATCCGTACATGTGTTAATGTACTCATTCAGTCAGCTACTCAACATTCGTGCATTCATGTACTCACTCAACACCCGTACATGTATTCATGTACTCACTCGGTCAGTTACTCAACATTCGTGCATTCATTTACTATCTCAACATCCGTACATGTATTTTGTACTTACTCGGTCACTTACTCAACATCCGTACATGTATTATGTACCTACTCGGCAACTTACTCAACATCCGTATACTCATGGGTTCACTCGGTCACTTACTCAACATCCGTACTTTCATGTACTCACTCGGTTAGTTACTCAATATTCGTGCATTTATGTACTCATTCAACATCCGTACATGTATTAATGTACTCACTCAGTCAGTTACTCAACATTCGTGCTTTCATGTACTCACTCAACATCAGTACATGTATTCATGTACTCACTCGGTCAGTTACTCAACATTCATACATTCATGACTCTCTCAACTTACTCACTTGATTTGCAACTTTTAGCTTTTAGCTTTTAGCTAGTTTCATCTTGAACAGAGATTTTATTCATCTGCGTTTTATAAAACACACTTGATTCTCAATTGGTTAAAATATGTTTTTAGAAGATCATAGTTCATGTAAGCATATACATAAATAGCTGGCATGATTAGCCCAAATATTGGAACTGTTTGTAAATTAATGTATTTACCTGCAACTGTCAACTTTTATGTAGTTTCATATCAGAGATACTTTGATAACATGATATAGAATAATATATTCTAATTCTTGATATGAATTTGTAAGTTACATTTTAACTGTTATGTTCTTAATTTTAATATGTATATTGTCCCTTGTAGTTCTGGTTAGAACGGTCATATACAGTTCTTTTATGCTGTATGTAAAATTATATGTTTGTAAATGAATGTAAATAAACTATCTAGATGTTCTGGTTACGATTCTAGCTGCCATATTTTGCACATATTGTAGTTTGTGACTAATTTGCCGCAACTGTGCATAGGAATTCCTACACACACTATTCACATGCTGTTCCAAGTTCACTTGGAAAAATCTGATATTGAAAAAATGACTTGAAAAATGCCCTTATTTCTACTCCTAACACAGCCTTTCTGAACGTATTATCAGATGTAGTTTGATGTTATTATTTTACAGAAATGATCATTTTGCATAGATAAACTTGCCACCTAAGAACTGGAAGTCTGTTTAGACGTTTCATGAAAAATATATCCTTAAGTAACATAAAAACTTAATGAAATATTTGTTAGGGAATATAATTGGACCTGAATATTCCATCAGTAAGAGCTAAATTAAAGGCCTTGACTGTGATGAAATTGACTGTTGCAACTATGTGTTGTACGTATCTGAGACAGTCTGCATTATAAAGACCATAAGATTTACAAGGTCTGGTTGCCAAAACGGTAGTTAACTCCATGACCTTGTATTTGTAATTTATATTGATTTGGATACTGTCCAAACTACCATTGACAGAATATGATTTTCTTCACTGTTAAACCCGTCCTTTTGTTTTATTTTCTTTGTATAAATATAGACATATCTTTTTCAAACATTATAATAGCGGTAATTATATTATTGGATATACGTCGTCATTAGTTTACAAAGAGACACGAAATGTAATTAAGCTTAATATGGAAAGCCGTAGAGGACCCCCGCTAATTCCATAAAGATTGTATAGTAACAGCGGAAATTCGGGTAACCCCGCGCTTCTGCAACCCCGCCAGTAGCTCCCGCTGATTCAATATACTTATATCGTAAATGCGGAAAATCGGAAAACCCGCCCATTTAGAGGAGCCCCGCTAATTTAATATAAATTATGCAGTCAATGCGGAACTTCGAAAAACCCGCCGATGCCGAGGATTTGAACCCCCCCCCCCCCCCCCCCCCCCCCCAAAAAAAAAAATAGACATAAACAGCGGAGCCTGATAATTTATGCCGCTGGTTAGTGTCAGAATAATTCGTAGCTGACTGTTGCAAAAACGGCGTTAAACCAGAAGTTGTAAATATATATTGTACACTAGCCATAACAGCAGAGAGAAAAAAGTTTATCTGTATTTACATGTTGCTACTTGGTTGTTGGCGGTTGGAATTATTGGTTCTTTTGTGAATTTGAAGTTTATGATTTGGTTGGTTGTTTGACTTTGTGTGTTGATGGGTTCTTTTGAGTTTTAGAGGTGTATAAATTGATTTTCTGCAGTTTGGTGGTGTATTGTTCGAATATATATTTTGCTCTGAGTTTTGCAGAATAATTGTTTGGTTTTGAATGGTTGTTGGTTAAAGCTTGTGCTGGCCGAGCATAAGTATTGAAATACTTGCGATATTTTGTATATCATATATACCTGCGTACATGTGATACATGGATGAAGCTTGACGAAAAACGGTGCAAATTTAGTTATATTTGTAGACAGAATGTTTGTGGTGTGTGTTTGATATAGGTGTAAATAGTACGTCACCATGCTTAAGTATATAATGTATATACAGTGAAAAATATACAGAAAAACTACAAAAAAAATGCACACATGAAAATAGATAGGGAAACAATTAAGCGCTAGTTTCCAAGGTAAAGATTAGCCATAGTCAGGCGGTGCACACTACCTCCCTAACCGTTGGTAACGCCTCGCGCCGGCCACCATGAAATCCTGACAGTTAGTTCCAAACACTCAATTCAATACGCGGAGTGGCGGAAAAGTTTTTCATTAGTTCCGCAATTTAGAAAGGAAGTGTAAGTGTGCGCATGTGGAGGAAACTGTCAAAACAACACAGTAGAATGTTTTAGCCTGCTATATGTCTACAATGGACTTGTCCATCATTCAATTTCAGCAGTACCACTTATTCGGAGGGGTGTTCACTGAAAATTTACTGACTGAATAGCTAACAGTGCAGACCATGATCAGCCTGCACAGCCTACATCAGTTGCGAAAAGATTTTCATTGCGACAACGTTTCGGCCCAAGGCATATTCTGCAATTCGTCAGGCTAACAAATATATAAGATAAGTAACATTACATGGTATCACGGAAATGACGCCAACGTAAACGTCGTACACCTGCCAAATTGGAGCACATACTATCTATCAAAAGCAAACAAAAAAAATACGTGCTACTTACTTCAAACATTTAATAAAGGGAGTTAATAAATCAGTGATACGTTTGAATTATTTATTGAAAACCGAAAATAATATAAATAAATCTAAGATTTCGAGCAGAATGTAATTTTCATAATTTGAAAATGGAAATTTATAGGAAAAAGATGAGAAGAGGAAATCTGTGCAGTTGTAATGATGGTCGGATATAAAACCAAATGTAACATCTGTTGATACTATGCTGATCAAGTTCCGCAATTACTGTATAAGTATATTGAATCGGCGGGTCCGCAGGTTATTCAATGGGCGCGTTTTCCGAAGTTCCGCAATTACCATATTGAATCAGCGGGGTCCTCTAAAGCGGCGGGTTTTTCGACCTTCCGCATTTACTATATAATTCATATTGAATCAGCGGGGTTCGTCTAAATCGGCGGCTTCCGCATTTACTATAAAAGTATATTGAATCAGCGGGAGTTACTGGCGGGGTTGCAGAAGCGCGGGGTTACCCGAATTTCCGCTGTTACTATACATTCTATATTGAAGTAGCGAGTAGCGGGGTCCACTACGGCTTTCCATAGCTTTAGTATATGCTTAAACAATTGTTTTTCAAATACATGTACGCGCATATTAAGTATTGATATCATAGGGATATTACATTTGTTTTGTCGCTCGGTTTTGTACTGACGAATTCAATGAGTTTTGGATAAATATATAGGTGCTTTAACTGTCTTAAGAGGTATGTAAAATATATATTATTTTAATGCTCTAAACAATAATGAAACACTGTATTATATGCTCCACATATTATATATGTGTATAAAATGTAAATGAAGGAGACTGTAATAAATGACCTAATCTAATCGTAAACGTTATTCAACCCTATAAGTGACAGATGTAGATTGAATGGCTCGGAGAAATGAATTTTGACAACTTATAAATAAAACAGTACCTAAGGTTGGGTTTTTGTTGGCCGCTCAAAAATGAACTTCAACCGAAAGGAAACCAGGCGCGTCAGAGCAATACAACGAAATCATAGGGGTATATTAGTAGGAATAAAATCGAAAGAGACTGATGATGTCAATTAATAATAAGCAACTCTAGTGTATACACCGCTTCGACTTTATTTGCCGAGTCGTAAATATCACATTTCCACCATGTTTATTCAACAAATAATCAAGGCCTTCGAGTGGTTTATCGTCTAGTTTACCACTGTTCAGAGTTCAGATGCTTTAGGAATTGAACCACGAGAAGTTAGTCTGAGTAGTTAAATACTGAAGCATCTGAACAATGAACCGTGGTAAATTAGACGATATATCACAAGAAAGACATTGATTGTTTTCATTCTGACATGCTCATTAACATATATTAATGAATATTATGCTCGACTTCATTAACCCGATTGGTAATGTATCGGACGTCATGCGGCATTTTAATGTCATGATTGACGTCATAATGTTCTCTTACCGGTCCGCGCGTCAACCGTTGTTTATCGCAGAATATGCAGAACTTGATTTCCTTCTTTGTTTAACTGGAAAACAAACCGAGCCATGTTAGAATGGTTTATCAATAATAATAATAATAATAACTCGGATATGACGTTACGTTACCATAGCGTAAAACAAAATAATAACGCGCCAAATAGACGTTGATGAATACTTCTTCAGCTTGAGCTTGTCTTCGCCCTGCCGCTGCTCTCCTCTTACGTCCACGTGGAATCATTAAAACAATAATCCTGTTCCGATAAGATAAAGTTTCTGTTGACTGTCAAGGTTAAACGAGTTAACTGAGCATATAGCACGGATTTTCGTATCTACATGGCTATATGATGTACACGTCGCATAACTGGTATCCGAATTAACGGGTTTATAACACGGTCGGGACAAGAAGGAAAAGTGGAACAAGAAGAAAATCCTAGTAACGAAAACGACGCCATTGTTTTTCGAAAAATAACAACAAATTATTATAAGTCGAGAATAATTTTCATTGTTCGTAAACTGGTAGTGACGTATTTGTTCTTTAATACTTAGAAAATAAGAAATATTCGTTTACAAATTATTCTAACATGACTAACAAATAACCTACATACATATAGAGCAAAACCTATCTCGGGTTATTCCGCAATAACCCACGCGCGTGCAATGACGTCATCCGATCCAGGTGCGTAGCACGGTCGTAAAAAGTAGTTAGCATTTTATTCATACACTGTAAATACTAGTATGTCGTATTAGAATAGAAATAACAAGTTCACAAGCGTGATTTATCGTAGAATAACCCGAGTTTTTCGTCCTTATGCGAAATAATATATCACTCAGGCAGGGCCGTAGGAACAGTAGGGGGGAGGTGGGGCAATAATTTGACCGATTATGGCAATTATCTTAGCAATTTTTTGACAGCAAGTCAATATTAGTTGAATTTCATAATGTGTGCAGCCCACTCCCCCACCCCACCCCTCCATCTGGAAATGCTTCCACGGTCCTGTACGGCCGTCGTAATATATTCTTACGCATAAGAACTCAAAACACTGTTTATTCTACGATAAACCACGATTGGGAACTTATTATTTCTTAAATATATTACTACAAATTCTCCTTCCAAAATACCAGTAAACCATATTTTGATCAACAATTTTTCTTGGATCTGTACAAAAAATACAATACTGAAAATAAGAAGAAAACAAAGCCGTTTTTGTTACATTTCAGCAGACTTTATTTTATACTCTTCTGTGAAATACTGAAATTTATCAGTGAAATAAAATTGATATTTTTACTGTTTTCAAACAGTGGAAATATCACTTTTATTTTTCACTGACTATATTTTAATGCGAAATGATATGAATTATAAATGATAGGAAATCCCTTGCAAAATATTCTTCAGTAAAGGTAAAGATGTATAAAAATAATAAAAGGATAATAGATATTTACATTTAATCATAATAAAATGTCAAAGAAATCAGAAAACGTAATAGACTATTTATAGTTTTTCTAAAAAGACATCCTGACGTCACGACATGATCACGTTATGATGCGATGCACATGACGTTGGGCGGGAAAACTGTGTATAATTTGGTTAAAACCTTTAAAAATGCATAAAATAAATAGAAAATTTGTTTGTTACGGTGTAAGATCGAAATATATTTCACTCGTGAACACCATAATTTACATTTTTATTCGTGCCTGGGCCACTCGTGAAAATATTGCATCATAGAGTTCACTCGGTGAAATATATTTCGATCTTACACACTAAAACAAACAAATATCCTCTATTACTATAAACATAATATGAAATAAGGCAAAGCCTCAAAGCGAGCTCAAAGAAATCGGATTTAGCTGAAAATATTATGCATCATTTATTTGTCACAAAGAAACTATTCACTAGTCACAAAAATTCAGGAGAACCTATTCACTTGAAAAAGTCTACATTTAGTGTCACCATACCTATAACAGTGAATATCATACGTTGCAAAATTTATGGGAAGCCGGTGTCACGGTGACGTCATTACCGCGTTCCAGTTTCGTTCTGCTAATTAATGGCATTTTTTCCGATGCTTGATCTTTTTAAATGAAAATATATTTTTTTAAACAACTGGAAATCATTCTTTCATTATTGTTGAGTGATGAATAATTTTTAGCAATTGAATGAAGTTCTGTATTCACTCCGGAAAGAAGTATTTCCTGTGAGCACATGTCCGCTAGGGTGCGCTTTTTAAGAACTTCCGACGAAACTTTTCAAATCCATCACCAAGTGTGAAGGTATACTTGCGTTACCGTAAAGCTCGATTTTCGAGCAGGCCCTTCGGGCCCGCTCTTCGAGCTCGCTATTAAAGTATTCTGACGTCAAAAATTGGCTTTATTTGCGCAACTATCACTCTTGAAGTTCTGCATAGGCAGTGAAACTGGTTGAGTTCTTCTGTATGTGTTACTGGACAGAATTTAAATAAACGGAAGATAATTACTTCTTGATCTCAGTCACTTATGGTCTAAAGTGTTAGTTCTTACGTTATTTATTCATGGAATAACTTGGAACGTCTGTAGTCTGAACAATATTTTGTTATCATGTTGACAAAGAAGACATAATGTCTATGATATTGTCTATATCACACAGCAAACAATTGTCACTTATTCAACTATACAGTCCTTTTGTCTTACTAGTCTAGGTTAAGCCGAAAGATTGTGCACTTTGTAGAAGAGTTTTTATTTTGTATGATTCTTGCGTATTATAACGATCTTGCTTATAAGTTATATATATTCTCACTCGGAACTGAGTAATTTTACATGTCCCACTCCGTACAATGCCCCACTCCGTACGCCGTAATTTCAATGTCAGTCAAGCGGTGTGTTTTAATGTTAAATGAAAAATTTATAAATCTTTGGTTGTGATTGGTTAGATACAACGTCAGCAGTTTCAAACAAAAATTCAACCAAATTTAAGAGTCAGACATTTTAAAATGATCTTGCTTATAAGTTATATCATATCATAACTAGGTAACTCCGTTAAATGTCCAACTGCGTACGCCATAGTTCCAATGCCAGTCCAGTTGTGTTTTCAATGATATCAAACTTCTAAAGTATGATGATTGATAAATTACTGACTCTTGATGGGTTATATTTTAACAATTAAACACATAATTTAACCACAATCAAAAGCCAGAAATTTATAAATGATTTACTAAAACGTCCTGAAACTCAAACAATAAATATGAGTCGTCTCCTTAAAAATGATACCATTTTTGACACACTTTCAAATATTGACACACACACACACACACACACACACACACACACATACACACACACACGCGCGCGCGCGCGCGCGTGCACGCACGCACACACTTTCATATTTACACAGTTAAACAGAGCTACATCAAATACTAGTACGCTGTTATATCATGGTACATAGAGAACAAATTAATGCAGTCAGTATTAGACTGGCTCACTGCCAGGCTTTGAAAATCGTGTCGGGCTCAGGGCTATGATAGCCAACCTTTTATATACAATTAACTGTTATAAACGTATTTACAAACTTACATACAACGGTATCGGTGTTCTATCGAGGCCTCTAAGCTACTTTAATCACCCGACTTTCGTCAATTTCGTTTAAAGAATCGTACTCAGAGTATAAAATACATCCAACATTTTTTTCTAATGTGCCTCGACAGAAAGAGTTCCCGGACGGAGAAGTTCGAATTTAAAACTGTCATCAAGTGCCGGGGTTATATCAAATACATACAGTGCTCTACCACTTGAGAGCGAAAACCAGTCTATGCTAATGCTAACGTCACTTCTGTCTCGGGCACCAATACCGCCCATGGAGGTGGTTTTGTGCATTGATTTTGGGTATCCTAGCAAGCGCTCGTACCCTTCCAATGTTAAATTCTGTTCATAATTTACGTTCACTGGTAAACCAAGTACTTGAACGCCATCAACTGTTACGATGATCTGACGCAAACCGAGACTTTCGAAGTTAAAAGGGTTCTTTTTAAAGGAGCCCAACAGTCCCGAAGAATCCACAAAACCGACGACGATCAGTCTGGGTATGTATGCAGAATTTATACGATCCCAAAGGAATACACCCAGGCCATTGGCTATAGTTGCAACTTTATTTTCCGTCTTGACAAAGGGGTATTTAGCTGTAGATGATTTCAAAATTTACGCATGCTCGACCAAAATAGCCGCATTAAATTGAAACTTTCGCAGTCTAATAAATGCGTCTTCGAAATGGATCTGATATGCCCCCGTTTGATCTGCATCTTCGTCACTTATCAGGCAAAATTCGGACGTACTTCTGTGCAACACTATGCGAAGGTGGCACCCGTTTACGAGATATCTGTCCAGCTCTAGGCAGTCGTTCATAGGAAACCCAACGAGGTCGAAAACTTTTGAGCCCCTGGTTCTCTTATGTCGCATGTACAAACCTAAATCTGAAATGAACAAAACTGACAAATTAAAATCAATTAATTAATATAAACAAATTAATTGATATAGATAAAGTAATTGTTTCAAATGTATAAAAAAAAAACACATATTAATCAATATGGGACACCCTTTGCTGAGGGTAGAAATTAATTTTGATAAATTAATTAATTATTTGATTAACTGGTTAATTAATTAATCAATTAATAAATTCATTCATTCATTATATAGATAGATTATTAAATAAATCAATGATCAAATTAATTGTTAAAGCTTTCAATGATAAAATGACTTACTTGTACCAGTAGGATCTGTCTCGCCGAGATAACCGGTATCTTTGTTTGATAAAATCAACCTTTCAGAGTACCTGGACCTATCTGATGTGACCGTTTCAGCCCTGAGTAGCATGTTGAGCATTGCTTTGTACGGGTATAAGTCACTAGTGGTGCTAACTAGCGTTCGATTCAGGTAAAAATCTACCTTTTTGAACATCGCATGAAAAAACGAATCTACCGTTGAAACTTTTCTACCCTCAGCAAAGGATGTCCCATCTGAGTTCAGAATCCGAACCTTAAGAAACAATCTTCTGCTTCTCAGGTCCGTGTATATATCCACCTGTAAATTTGTTTCGAATTCGAGAGGAGCCTATCCGCCACTGTATTGACTAACTGGTCGTGTGTCTTGTAGAATTTGTTTCTGGACAGTTACCTGGTTTGCAAAGACTTTGAATATATCGAGTGCATTTGTAGCAGTTTCATCGTCGCTAAGACTTGTCAGCACCGACATTTTGTAGTTGGTGGTGTTATTGTTTTTTCTGTCGCTGCTGCTCACTTATTTACTGTTTGTTTTGGTGAAAATGTCGTTTAATTTACCATAACTGAATTGATTTTTTGCTTTCTTTGATTTACTCGTGCCTGTCTCGTTATTTTTGTTTAATGGTCTTTTAACTGCCTGTCGTCTTTTCTAGTTTGACTAGTCTTTCCCGTTTCGTTAACGATTTTCCCAATAAGATTTTTTCTCGATATGTGAATGAGACGCAACTTGATCAAGTGTCTCTTCAACTGGAGAAACCAGATGAATTTTGGCGTTCGACTGCACTAGTTTTTAGGTGCTCCCTGTTTCGAGATAGCTGGCAGTTTTTCCTCATATATTTTCAGCCAGGCAGAAAAGTTTGGAATGTACAACTCCCTGCTGCTATTGTTCAGGTCCATTGAATGTATTAGTAGGACTACATGTATATATATCTTATTGTTATATATTTAGACACACTGATGTGCCATTCACGGCGAAACAAGTTTGTGACTTTTCTATTAAAATTTAAGAAAATCTAAGCGGGTGTGAAGTCATTTTGTAATTTTACCATATTTTGTTCCCGTTCCGGGTCCTTTTTTGTTCGTAATATATTTATATAGCGCGCTTTTACGATCGCCAGTAATTATGACCCTAAGTAGTCGCTATTATTAATACAACGAGCACTATTTAGGATAACTCCTATTCAGTTATTGATCTATTCATTTAATACATTACAGAAGACGTCATTTTTCTGAAATGCAAAACCACACACCCACGTTACAGTCTTTTAATACTGTGAATGGCTGACCTAATGCAGCTAGGCACAACGCCTGGATGCTTTCGATTCGTCGTAAATGAACTGGTTTATAAATAGGAAAACGTATAGTTCGTTTGGGAAGTAGCGATACCACGTCCCATTGTAACTTTTTGTAGCAACTGGGCTTTATTACCCCGACGACAGACAGACCGACAACATTGGATGTAACATAGACTTCCCTTCCAGAAATGTGGTTTCTTAATGCAGAATCGTTGTTATCTGCGAACCGAATAGTTATATTAGTTAAGGCAACGCACCATTCGTCACCATTTTTAAAAACAAGTGGGTCTTGGATGTCCACCCTGAAACTAACTCCGTTATTATCCGGATAGACAGAACTACAAACAAAGCTTCCTATGTATGCATGAAACTGATCGTTGTCCATTTTTAGCTCACCTGAGCACGAAGTGCTCAAGATGAGCTTTTGTGATCGCCCTGTGTCCGTCGTCGTCAGTCGCCCGTCGTCCGTCCGTCGTCAACAATTTCACTGTTAACACTCTAGAGGTCACAATTTTGGCCTAATCTTAATGAAACTTTGTCAGAATGTTACCCTCATAAACATCTTGGACAAGTTCGATATTGGGTCATCTGGGGTCAAAAACTAGGTCACCA